>NW_025203797.1:5411-8927 GCF_004010195.1 Chiloscyllium plagiosum
TTAAGCTGCCAGTCCTGCCCATCCCTGAGCCATGTTTCCGTAATTGCTATGATATCCCAGTCCATGTTCCTAACCATGCCCTGAGTTCATCTGCCTTCCCTGTTAGGCCCCTTGCATTGGAATAAATGCAGTTTACTTTATTAGTCCTACCTTTTCCCTGCCTGCCCTGTCTGACTCACTTCTGTTCCCAGCTGTACCCATCTCAGATCGATCTCTTTCCTCACTATCTCCTTGGGTACTAGTTTAAATCCTCCCGAGCAGTTCTAACACATTTCCCTATATATTAGTCCCCTTCCAATTCAGGTGCAATCCATCCTTCTTGCATAGGTCACTTCTACCCCAGAAGAGATTCCAATGATCCAAACATGTGAATCCTTCTCCCATACACCAGCTCCTCAGCCATGCATTCATCTGCTCTATCCTCCTATTCCTGCCCTCACTAGCTTGTAGCACTGGGAATAATCCAGATATTACAACCCTTGAGGATCTTTTTTTTAAAATTTCTGCCTAACTCTCTCTAATCTCCCTTCAGAGTCTCAACCTTTTCCCTTCCAATGTCATTGGTTTCAATGTGGACAATGACCTCTTGCTGGTCCCTCTCCCCCGTGAGAACATTTTGCACCCTCTCTGAGACATCCTTGATCCTGGCACCAGGGAAACAACACACCGTTCTGCTTTTTCTCTGTTGGCCACAGAAATGTCTGTCTGACTACAGAATCCCCTAATACAATTGATCTCTTGGAAGCCGATGTACCCCTCCTTGCATTAGAGCCAGCCTCAATACCAGAAACTTGACTGTTTGTTCTACATTCCCCTGAGAATCCATCACCCCCTACATTTTCCAAGTTAAAAATCACACAACACCAGGTTATAGTCCAACAGGTTTAATTGGAAGCACACTAGCTTTCGGAGCGACACTCCTTCATCAGGTGATCTGCAAACAATTCATCAGGAGAGTCGCTCCGAAAGCAAGTGTGCTTCCAATTAAACCTGTTGGACTATAACCTGGTGTTGTGTGATTTTTAACTTTGTACACCCCAGTCCAACACCGGCATCTCCAAATTATGCATATAAAACAGTAATTGCTGCTCCTGGAATTTGAGGAAATCACCTCCAGCACCTAAAATACCTCAAAATAAGGAGCAGCTCTTACAGCCAGAAATTTTTCTCATCCTCCTTCTTGGATTACCCAGGTTAAATAACCTATTTAGCCTCATCATAATCTCTTGACCCCACATCTGACAGCGTATCAAATTCCTCACTAGCTCTGCCGACCAGTTTAGTCTGAACTAGCATTGCCCATAAATTCTCAGACCACTCCATCTGCCTAGAAAATTTTTCCAATGAAATAAAGAAGGCTTCAACATCTGGGAAAACAACCTGAGCATATTCAACCGCTCCCTACAGCTCAAATCCTCCAACCCTGGCAACATCCTTGTAAATCTTCACTGAACCCTTTCAAGTTTCACAACATATTTCACAATGTCATTCAAAGAGCTCTGCCAACTGTACCATGTGATCTTTCCAGGAATTACTAAAGATTACTACATCGTCCAAATAGACTGCACAGTTTGTGAACGTAGCCACAACTCTGTTCATGAGTCTTTGGAATGTGGTGGGCACATCCTTCATTCAAAAGGGCATCACTTTAAACTGATATAGCCCATCTGGGTTACAAACGCAGAACTTTCTTTTACCAACTCTGATAAAGGTACCTGCATTAATTGGTGATGTAACTGGCTTGTCCGATTTTCTTGATGCAGTCCTCCAATCTGGGAATTGGATATGAGTTGGCGTTGACCTTGGGTAACAATATTAACATGTCATCCCCATGGGAAAATGTCCGAGTCTCACAGCTTTTATCTGCCACCTGCTTCATTCTACACTGTGCCCTTTTTAATGTGCTGTTTAGCTGCCTCACGTACTCGATTTCATCTCTCCCTCGTCTCTGATACATAATCTAAGTGTGAGATCTCCGACTTTGGTCCTGTCAAATTTTCTTTAATTAATTTCAAAGGGCCTCTCACTTCATGACTGAATATTAACTCAAAGGGAGTAAACCGAATAGATTCATTTGGGGCAGTTCTAATGGAAAAACACGAATGGGAAACCTTTATCCCAGTCATTCAGGTAATCCTGACAGTACATGCTCTCAACAAGGTCTGATGCCACATTTCTAAAGCTCCCTGGGATTCAGGATGATATTCACTGGGATTAAGGTGCTGTATACCGAAGCTATCCATAACCTCCTTAAACAGCCCAGCAGTAAAATGTGACCCTTGGTCGGACTGAATCTCTCAGGGTAGCCCATACCGTGTGAAGAAAGATACTAACTCCCCTAATACCCTTTTAGACTTGATACTCTGTAATGGAATTGCCCCTGGAAATCTGGTAGACACATCCATTATGGTTAACATCTACTGGTTCCCACTTTTAGTTCTCGGGAGGGGACCTACACAATCGGTTCTAACCCATGTGAAAGGTTCTTCAAATGTGGGAATTGACAACAAAGGTGTTGGTTTTATTACTGCCTGTGGCTTACCTACCATTTGGCATGTATGACAGGTATGGCCAAAGTTAACCATATCCTTGTGCATTCCAGGCTTTAGCCTGAGTCTTTCGTACCCCTACATGACCTCCTAAAGGTAGTTCATGTGCTACCCGTAACATCTTCTGTCTGTATACTACGGGCAACACAAGCTGGTGCACTTCGGCCGATTTCTCCTCTGCACTAAGCTGCCGTTTCTGTCTGAGGATTCTATCTTTTAGATAATAACCCTCCGGAATATTCTCTGCCTCCTTTTCAGAGTACGCATCCACATATATATGTTTTATCATCTTGTCTTGCTAATGCAAGTCTCTTCATCTTTCAGGAGTAATCACGTCTGTCTAACCCTCTGCCTGGTCAGGTTTCTCCTGCATCATTACATCAAGCAGGGTATCCGCAAACTGAACCTCAGCTCCTTCATCTTTCTCTTTACTTTTTGCTTTTTGCTGTGTTTTATGAGAGTGGGATCTGGTTACCATACAGACTGGGAAAATACCAGGATATTTCTGCTTTAACTCCTCAGTTTCTTGGTCTTCCTTGGGCTTCTCCACAACAAAGTGTGTCACTCCCACCTTGGATCCTGCCAAATGATTCCCAAGAACAAACTGAATTCCTGGAACGGACACTCTGTCAATCACTCCCACTGTAACTTCCCCAACCTTGGGTTGGCACTCCAACCTGATCTTACTCAGGGAAACACTAAATTTCTGTCCATCTATCCCCCAAATTACCACACTCTCGTGTAACAAATCAGAAAGAATGCATGTTCCCTCATCCCTTATTATCAGGGACTGGTAGATCTGTATCTCTCAAAATTATAACTTCTTGTCCTTCTGCCCCAGTTCTTTCTGAGTAACCTTTACCCACAGAGGTGAATTCTTTGCAGAGATCAGGTACTAACCCCATACCCAGCCCCTGCCTCGGCTGTGCACTTTCCTGCAGCTCCTCGGCTCTTATTGGGGTCTCCT
>NW_025203798.1:0-2774 GCF_004010195.1 Chiloscyllium plagiosum
AAGTGTTGACCTATCAAGAATAGATAAGCAGGGATGATCTTCTGGAAACAAGATTCTGAGGAGCTTGACAGAGGAGATGTTGACTAGATCTTCTAGCACCAGTGAAGTCTCAAACCAGGGGACATTACATAAGGGAACATTCATTTTAGAAAAAGTAAATATTTTTTTCTCTCAGTGAATGGCTCGAATTTTCTCACCCAAACAATTGAGAAAGTTAAATGTGGGAGGGGAATGGTTGGGTTACTCTTCGGAGGGTTGTTCTGGCTTGTTGGGCTGAAGGCCTGTTTGTTTCCACACAGTAGGGAATCTATGATTCAATCACAAATTATTTTAAAAGAGGGCAGATAGATTTTTGAAATATTGAGCAGTTGAGGGCTTGCAGATCAAGCATAAAAGAGGTGTTGAGGTCTGGGTTGGCCCAGCCATGATCTGATAGAATGGGGGAACAAGCTGAAGGTGATGAATGCCCTACTCCTGCTCCGATTCCTTGAGGCTCCATTTCATGCTTTTTTTGTTTCCAAAGAATACAATGTGTTAAAGATCTCTGATGTTGTGTAAAGGAGTGAAAATGGGGTGTTTATGTACTGATTCAGGTAGCATTGATTCATCAATCATAGCTATACAGTCATGACTAGGAAGGCAATTCCCTCCATGAAGAAAGGAAATCTACTGCAGAGCTCACACAAAGGGAATCCTTACCCTCAGTAATCTCTCCCATCACATTACCCAACATATCAGCTGAAGCAGGACACACTTCACATGCTCTAGCCAACGAAGGACCCCCGGGTGATTGATGTCAGCACCGCGCCAATGGAAGGACGGTGGGCGGAGTTGGAGGACCTAGCGGGCGGTTGGTCCTCCAACCAATCAAAGTGAATGTAGGGCGGAGCTAAACTAAACCATGTGATCACCCTCGCGCGCGGCGCGCAGTCGCTGTCATGAATGCTCGGCAAGTTATGGAGAGAAAGGAAACGGTAAGGAAAGAAATAAACAGGGAAACGGGAGAAAAACTGTGTTGCTATTTTACAAACAAATTGTCTGCGTCGGAAAACACAAATTTGAACGTCCCAATCCCGTGTTTGCAGTAAATGAGGAATGGCCTCAGCGCGGCTGCAGGCCTGAGTGAGCGCCGCCATCGCGGCTGCAGGCCTGAGTGAGCGCCGCCATCTTTATTCGGGACAATGATTCACTGGACACGTGTACCGCCGCCATCTTTGTAGGGGGCAAGGTGCAGCCAGGCGCATGTGCAGCCTTTCTCTGGTATAGAGTCATTGTGATCACAGCAGCCCATACTGCTCTGATTCACCTCTGGGCTCCCTCATGACCACTTTGTCAATATCTAGCTTCCTCAGTCTCGAACCATGGGTGTATTTTTGGTCTGTTTACGACTGTATTATTACTTTTATAGACCCTTTGTAAATTAGTTTTTCATTGCGGCCCCGCCCCTGACCATGTACTGCTCTGTTATCAGATTATTTTCTTGAATATTTTTGATAGTCAAGAATTCTTTTTTCCAACAAGCAAGTGTATTTTCCTTCCATTTCTGACTATCAAATTCTGCCCCATTTTCATTCCCTGTAATGCATTTTGCATTCCCTGAAACATCAACTGTGTTTCTCCTTCCACAGACAGCAGTGATTCATGCCAAAGCCCTGTTGCCTGGGGAGAGGGTGATGTTTGACTTACTTGTACTGCTGCAGTTTGTGTGGTGAAGGTGCTCTCACAGTGTGGTTGGGTATGTGGCATTATAGGTTATTTTCAGATCATCACTGTTGCTGAATGAATAATGTCCAAATCAACAACAGTTTGTATTTTTATTATCATGCTTATAATTTCACAAAAATACTATTGAGAACTTTAGACATAAGGCCAGAGATGGAGATATTAGGTCAGGTGACCAAAAGCATTGACAAAAGGCAGGTTTTGAGGAATGTCTTAAAGGTGGAAAGCAGACCTGTGAGGTTTTGGCTGCGAATTTCAGATCATGCTGCTTCAGCAACTGTAGAAATAGCCACACAGGTGAAGTAATGAGTTAACAAATGGTTAGGAGTCTCGAAGAAAATGGGTTGTCAAGGTCTCAAAGTGTGTGTGGTTCAGGGATCTAGGGATTATCACAGCCAGGAATTAAATCAAGTGTGAGAATTTTAAATTGAGAGACATTGGCCAGCTGCTGGCAGGTGAGACGAGATTGGGTTGGGGTATCTGGTCGGCATGGACAGGTTGAACCGAAGGGTCTGTTTCCTTGGTGTACATTTCTATAGCTGCATGCTGTTGATTATAATTAGGAGTCTTTTGATGAATCAACAAGCACTGATTAAGACTTTCTTGAGATTACAGGGAGGTTGAATGTGGGAAGCTGGCCCTGAGTGTGTTTGGAAAACGAAGTCTGGAGATAACACACGATGGATGAGAGTTTCAGTATATGAGCTGAGAGGAGGGTGGAATCAGCTAGAATTAGTGGTCTTGGAGTGGGACTGAGCTGTCACACTCACCTCACCTCACCTCTGGGATACAGCTGGTTGCCAGATTGTGAATCAGGGCGGTAACACAATCGGGAGCTGAGTGGCCCTGGTAGTGCCTAAAATGAGTGTCACTCAGCAGGCTGTTGCGGAGCAGCTGCTGCTTGGTAGCCCTGTTGATGACATCTTCCATCACTTTACTGCTGATCGAGTGTGGACTGATAGAGGGAAATTGGCTGGGTTGGATTCCCCAGTGTTTTTGTGTTGAACATCCCTGGGCAATGTTCCACATTGTTGGTAGATGCCAGTGCTGGA
>NW_025203798.1:3219-6848 GCF_004010195.1 Chiloscyllium plagiosum
CAAATCAACAACAGTTTGTATTTTTATTATCATGCTTATAATTTCACAAAAATACTATTGAGAACTTTAGACATCAGGCCAGAGATGGAGATATTAGGTCAGGTGACCAAAAGCATTGCCAAAAAGCAGGTTTTGAGGGATGTCTTAAAGATGGAAAGCAGACCTGTGAGGTTTTGGCTGCGAATTTCAGATCATGCTGCTTCAGCAACTGTAGAAATAGCCACACAGGTGAAGTAATGAGTTAACAAATGGTTGGGAGTCTCGAAGAAAATGGGTTGTCAAGATCTCAAAGTGTGTGTGGTTCAGGGAGCTAGGGATTATCACAGCCAGGAATTAAATCAAGTGTGAGAATTTTAAATTGAGGGATATTGGCCAGCTGCTGGCAGGTGAGACTAGATTGGGTTGGGGTATCTGGTCGGCATGGACAGGTTGAACTGAAGGGTCTGTTTCCTTGGTGTACATTTCTATAGCTGCATGCTGTTGATTATAATTAGGAGTCTTTTGATGAATCAACAAGCACCGATTAAGACTTTCTTGAGATTACAGGGAGGTTGAATGTGGGAAGCTGGCCCTGAGTGTGTTTGGAAAACAAAGTCTGGAGATAACACACGATGGATGAGAGTTTCAGTATATGAGCTGAGAGGAGGGTGGAATCAGCTAGAATTAGTGGTCTTGGAGTGGGACTGAGCTGTCACTCTCACCTCACCTCTGGGATACAGCTGGTTGCCTGATTGTGAATCAGGGCGGTAACACAATCGGGAGCTGAGTGGCCCTGGTGGTGCCTAAAATGAGTGTCGCTCAGCTGGCTGTTGCGGAGCAGCTGCTGCTTGGTAGCCCTGTTGATGACATCTTCCATCACTTTACAGCTGATCGAGTGTGGATTGATAGAGGGAAATTGGCTGGGTTGGATTTCCCAGTGTTTTTGTTTTGAACATCCCTGGGCAATGTTCCACATTGTCGGAAGATGCTAGTGCTGGAGCGGTACTTGGCTTGGTGGGTGGCAAGTTCTGGAGCACAAGCCATCAGTATTATTGCCAGAATGTTGGCAGGGCCCGTAGCCTTTGCACTACTTAACCATTTCTTGATGTTATTCAAACTGAATCGAACTGGCTTAAAACTCACATCTGTGATGTTCGAAACCACTGGAGAAGGCTGAGATGGGTCATCCCACTTTGCACTTCTGGCTGAAGATTGCTGCAAATGCTGTCTTCTTATCTGATGCATGAGTGTGTGAGACCCCTTCATCAGTAAAGGTGGGGATATCTGTGATGTTTCCTCCAGTGAGTTGTTTAATTGTCCATCACTGTTCACAACTGGGTGTGGCAGAACTGCAGAGTTCCGATCTGATCCATTGGATGTAGAATCACTTAGCTCTGTTGCTTGCTGCTGATGCTGTTTGATAGCTTCACCAGGTTGGCACTTCAGTTTTAAGTCTGCCTGATGCTGCTCATGGCATGCCCTCCTTTCCTGTCCATTGTGATGGGTGAGACCGGGATTTACAAACCCATGCGATTACTGATTGTTCTGGAGTACAGTTCTGCTGCTGTTGATGTCCCACAGTGCCTCAGAGATTCCCAGTTTGAGATCCTATATCTGTTCAAAGTCTGTCCCCATTAGAACGGTGATAGTGTCACTCAACACAATGGAGGTTTTTCTCAACTTTAAAGCAAGACTTTGTCTCCAAAGGAAATGTGTGATGGTCGCTCGTACTGATACTGTCATGGACAGATGTATCTGCAGCTGGTCAATTCATAACAATGAGATCAAGTATGTTTTTCCCTCTTGTTGGTTCCCTCACCACCCGCTGCAGACTCAGTTGAGCAGCTATGTCCTTTAGGACCTGGCCAGCTCAGTCAGTAATTCTGTTGCAGAGCTAGTCTCGATTGTGGACATTGAAATCCTGTACCCAGAGTACGTTTGACACCATTTTATTGCCTGAATGCTTCCTCCCAATGTTGTTCAACGTGAAGGAGAAGTGAGTCATCAGCCAGTACAGTACATGGTAATCAGCAGGAGCCATGAGGCATCCTGGTCTCCGGAGCCAATGCTGTGTACTCCTAGGGCAAATCCTCCCTGTCTGTACGCCACTGTGCCACCACCTCTGCCTGCTCTGCCCTGCCGGTGTGACAGGACATATCCAGAGATTTCAGGAGAAAGTGAAGACTGCAGATGCTGGAGATCAGAGTCAAGAGTCTGGTGCTGGAAAAGCAGAGCAGGTCAGGCTGATGAAGGGCTTAGGCTCCAAACGTCGATTCTCCTGCTCCTCGGATGCTGCCTGACTGTTGTGTTTTTCCAGCACCACACTCTCGATATCTAGATATGGTGATGGTGGTGTCCGGTCAATGTTTGTAAGGGATGATTCCGTAAGTATGACTATGTCAGGCTGTTCCTTGACTAGTCTGTGAGACAGCTCTGCACATTATGGCATCAAAAACCATATGTTAGTGAGGAGGACGTTGCACCACTGAGAGGGCTAAATCTGTGGTTGTATTAAATGGTGCCTTGTTAGATGCCGAGTGGTCCATCCAGTTTCATTCCTGTGTTGAGACTTTGCAATGATTAATACAGTGAATAGCTGGCTGGGCCGCTGTCAGGTTGGCAGGATTTTTTTCGCCATTGATAATGGTTTCGTGGAGATCAGGAGACTCTTAATACATTTTTTTTTCTTGAATTCAGATTCCACCATCTGCCAAGATGGGATTCGAACCAGGACTTCAGTCATTTGTTTTAATAATCTGGATAAAAGCTACATCAGGTTTGTTCACTCATTTTAAATATCACTAACCCTGGTTTTATTTCTTTGTAAAACACTGTCCGTCATCCTGTCTCCTCCATCCTCCCCTCCAACAACGAGTGAGGAGCACATGGAGTTTCTCTGTCACTAAGACTGAGATAATCCGATCTGCTGCTTCTCTCCGTCCCACGAGCCCACAGAGCCAAACTGCCTCACGTGGTGTTCCTGGTTTTTGTCCTAAACCTACATCTTTCTCCAGTCTCTTGTCAAGCCTTATCAGAGCTCACTTTGACCCTTTACCCTAATCTCGCTAAATTCATTTTCCAACTCTCTTTCCTCCGCTGCCACCTCATCACCCCCCCTCGCCAATTCATAGATATTGTTCCTTGTTCTGTCTGTTGGTCTTTTCTGGTTATGTCCTTCTCTCCCATTCTGTGAAAAACTAATATTTGACCTCACCGTTGTTGGAAAATCCTGCTCCATCTCCACTCTCCCTTTCCTTTCTGAATTCCTTGCATTTGGTGTCCCTCAACGATCTATCCTTGGTCTCTCCTGTATCTCACGTACATACTGCCAGGAGGTGATGTCGTCCAAAAACACTGTTAGGTTTGACATGTACACTGATGATGCCCAGCTCTCCCTCCCCATCATCCCTCTCCATTACTCCACTGTTACTCAGTTACCAAACTGCTTACCACATTGCCACTACTCGATTAGCTGCAATTTCCTCCAATGAAACATTGTCACGGTTAAACCCATGGCCTTACCTTTACCTTTCTGCTGAGCCCCTCCCTCCCACTGGGAACTCTCTGAGGCAAAATGACACTCTTCACAATATTGCTGTTATATCTGACCCCAAGGTGACCTTCTGATCAGACATCCACACAATCACAAC
>NW_025203798.1:6897-8795 GCF_004010195.1 Chiloscyllium plagiosum
ACTGAAACCCCTTACCCGCGTCTGTGTCGCCTTAAACTTGAATCCAAAACAGAACCCTTGATTCCGTGACTCAGAATCTGGTTTCAGACATCCCTCTCAGTATTTACCCTCAGACACAGCCTCTCTCTATTTATCCTGTCAAACCCCTTAAGAATCCCATCTGTCTCAATGAGATCACCACTCTTTCTCCAAAATCCAGTGAGTGGTGTCCCAACATTTTCAGCCTTTATTTAAAAGATAATCCCTCCAAACCAGGGATCATCTCATTGAATCTTCCCTGAAATTTCTCCAATAAAGTGACACATTTCCTTATCTAAAGGGACCACAACTGCTCTCATTACTGCAGATATGGTGGTCTCACCAGCAGTTCCACACGTTACTCTCGGGTATATACTCCAAACTCTTATACTGAAAACCTTTGAAACAAAACATTCGATTCCCCTTCCTGATTCCCTGTTGTAACTGTGTGGTAGCTTTCTGTGTTTCCTGAACAATTTACCCTGGTCCCTTTGTTGTGCAGCTTTCTATAGTTTCCACCATTTAAATAATACTTTGTTCTTTTATTATCTTCTCCAAAATGACCAACTTCCCATTTTCCCAAGTTACACCCCGTCTGGCAACTTGTTGCCCCCTTCTCCTATGCATCTTTCTTTTCATAATCCTCTTAGACCTTTACAGTTATGCCTTTTCTAGGAGATATCCCCCCCCCCTTCCCATTCTTCTAAACATTTACTGGGAGCACTGGGCAGTGGGAAGCAGACAGAGTTGCTATCTTTATAGGGAGTTATTGAGAGGATCTTCCTCCCCATTGGTCAGGAATGGAGACAACTTGCCCATCGTTAGGCATTAGCCTTTCACACCCATGTCTTATTGATGAGGCAGAGCGACAGCACGGAATGAAAGAAAAGAAAGTAATTCTTGTTCCCCATATCTCACTGACGCTTGGATCATTTTCTCCAATGTGTCAAAGAACTGCTGTGTTCAGTCACATGAGATCTCAAGTTGCAATTTCCCAGAAACCCACAGATTTCCCCCTGAGTTGACTGCTGATGTCCTCAAGGGTAATATGTACAGTAATCCTGGGCCACAAGGAGGGGATGGTGTGGGTTTCTAACTTGAACTGAGATTGACAGATTTTATAAACTTGTATTACAGGATATTACAGGTGGACATTCAGATGGTAATCTCAGTAAATGTTCTGCTAAACTCTGATTGAATTACTCAGTATATCAGGACCTGTGTGTGTGAGTATTGTGTTCCAGATCAATCCAATTTGCTGCTTAAAAATTCTCCTTTGAATCATCGCATTCTCGCAAAAGGTCTCCCCAAACCTTCAATGTTTCATGTAATCCTTTTATAATGACCTGATGAGTGTAAGGTTTATTATTCGAATGTGTAATTTTTGTATAATGATGTCTCGGAGAGGGAGCAGAATATTCTTAAAGGGGAGAATAACCATTTTGAGGGGAGGCTGTTGTTTATTGGTATCAATGACATAGGAATAGAAGAGTTTGCATTGTTGGATCATTGGAATCTCTTGTGGGGTAGAATTGACCTCCATCAGAAGGATGGATTGTACTGGTACTGGAAGGGAACAGTTGCCAGTGTTATTCAGGAGGCATTAAACCAGTGAAGGAATGTGGGTAAACCCAGAGAGAGAATGAGGGAAGAGTTCATGATGGAGAGGACCAGCAGCTTAATGTTCCAGTGTTTAGATGCTATAGCAAAGATAGAAAGGGGGCAACAGAGCAGGGGGAGTGGTATTTTTGATTAGGGATAACATTACAGCTGGGCTTCAAGAGAGTATTCCTGGGAGTACATCCAGGCAGGTTATACAAGTGGAACTGAGAAATAAGAAAGGGATGATCTCCTTATTGGGATGGTACTATTGACCCCCC
>NW_025203798.1:8815-8927 GCF_004010195.1 Chiloscyllium plagiosum
CGAGGCAAGTTATACAGGTGGAACTGAGAAATAAGAAAGGGATGATCTCCTTATTGGGATGGTACGATTGACCCCCCACTTCCCCAATAGTCAGCAGGGAGTTGAGAAGCAA
>NW_025203799.1:0-1096 GCF_004010195.1 Chiloscyllium plagiosum
TGTACACTTAATGGTAAAGTCCTTGGGAATGTTGTTGAACATAGAGACCATGGAGTGCAGGTTCATTGTTCCTTGAAAGTAGAGTCGCATGTAGGTAGACTAGTGAAGGTGGGGTTTGGTATGCTTATATTTATTGGTCAATGCACTGAGTACAGAAGCTGGGTTGTCAAATTGTGGTTGGACAGGACATTGATTAAGCCATTTCAGGAATTATGTTTTAAGTTCGAAATTCCCTGTTCTGGAAAGGATGTTGTGAATCTTGAAAGAGTTCAGACAAGATTTACAAAGACTTTGCTAGGGTTGGAGGATTTGGGCTACAGGGGGAGGCTGAATAGGCCAGGGTTAATTTCCCTGGAGAGTCAAAGACTGAGAGGTGACTTCATGGAGATTTATAAAATCATGAAGGGCATGGATAAGGTGAGCAGCCGGGGTCTTTCTCCCCCAGGTTAGGTGGGTTCAAAATAAGATCACATGGGCTTACGTTGAGAGGGCAAAGATTAAAAACGGATCTAAGGGGCAAAGTTTTCAAGCTGTGTGTGGTGTATGTGTGGAATGAGCTGCCAGATGATATAGTGGAGGCTGATACAATTACAACATTTGAAAGACATCGGATTGGGTACATGAATAGGAAGAGTTTTCAATGATATGGACCTATAGCTGGCAAATGGGGCTCCATTTGTTGAGGATTCCTAGTTGGCATGGACAAATTGGACCAAAGGTCTGATCTCTACGACACTAATAAATCAAAATAAGATGTGTTCCTCTTTTGTGGAGAGCTAGCAGAAGCACAGATAATTGTCCTTGGAGCCGAGAAGGTTAAGCAGTGATTTTAACCAGGTGCAAATTTGTTTCTAGGATATCTAATCTGCAGAGAGAGGGGAATTATTAACAATGTCACAATTTTAGTAACTATTTTCAGGTAATTGGCAAATAATGTGAATATGTGAACATTAAGTAAATTCTGAGCATCTGGAACAGTCTGAATGGCAGCTGGACACAGACTCAGCAGTTATTCATAAACAGACTTGGAATTTTACTTTTTAAGGGAAGATTTGGGGGGTTATGGGCAAATGGGAAGGGAATTGGGACAGATTTG
>NW_025203799.1:1209-3657 GCF_004010195.1 Chiloscyllium plagiosum
CAGCCCCTGTGCTCTGTGATACTGCCCCATTGAGTGTGAATGTTGAAGCTCACCCCAGGGCAGAGAGAGGGAGGATCCCACCACTCACCTCACAATGGGCCCCGATGATTGATGTCAGCACAGGCCAATAGGGGGCCGGGGGCAGTACTGGAGTACCAGGTCGTACCAGTTTGTCCTCCAACAATCTGAGTGAATGAGGGCATCCTCAAGGCTGGAACTAAAGAAAGGCACATATCGCAGAGATTTGACAAACTGGAGGACATGAGATAGGGAGCGTTCTGTGGCTGGTGAGGAATTATATAAATAAGGAAGAATTGTGAGGCTGGGTGAAGTGACAGTGATCAGGAGAGTTGAGGATGGAGGAATTTAGAGTTAGTGAGGATCAGAGTCATAATGTTATACAGCATGGAAACAGGCCCTGTGGTCCAACCAGTCCATGCCAACCATAATTCCAAACTGAACTAATTGTACCTGCCTCCGCTTAGTCCACATCCATCCAAATACTTCCTATTTATGTACTTATCTGAATGTCTTTTAAATATTGTAATTGTATTCACAGCTACCACTTCCTCTGGAAGTTCATTTCATACGTATAATTTTTGTTTTAAACCCTAATGTCTTTTCTCAAATCTTTCTAATTTCTTCTCAAAATGAATGCACCCGAGATTTGAATCCCCCTCTCCCCCAGCTATTCACTTTATCTACACTCTTTCTGATTTTGTAAGCCTCTAATAAGGTCACCCCTCAACCTTGTGCACGCCAGTGAAAAAAATTCCCAGCCTATCCAGCCTCTCCTTAGAACACAATCCCTCCATTCATGGCAACATGCTGGTAAATCTCTTCTGAACCTGCTCCAGTTTAATAATATCCTTCCTATAGCAGCACAACCAGAACTGGACAGAGTATTCCAGAAGAGGCCTCCCCAACATTCTGTACATCCTCAACATAACGTCCCAACTCCTGTACTCAAAGGTCTGAACAGTGAAGGTAAGTGTGCTCAGCACCTTAACCACCCTGTCTACATGTGACACAAACTTCAAAGACGTGGAGCCCTCGGTCTCTTTGTTCCCATATCACTACTCAAGGCCCTACTTTTATTGAGTGTAAGTCCTAACCTCACTTGTTTTGTCAGGATGTTATATTTTGCATTTATTCCAATCCAAAAGATTTTTTGAGTATAAAGGCAGTAGGAGTATAATTAAGAGGGAAATCAGGAGGCAAAAAAGGGACGTGAGATAGCTTTGGCGAATAGGGTTAAGGATAATTCAAAGGGCTTTTGTAAATACATGAGGAACAAAAGGCTAACTAGGGAGAAAATAGAGACCCTCAAAGATCAGCAAGGCAGCCATTGTGTGGAGCTGCAGGCGATGGGCGAGATAGGAAACAAGTATTTTGCATTAGTGTTTACTGTGAAGAAGTATATGGGAGATATAGAATGTGGGGAAATAAATGGTGACATCTTTAAAAATGTCAGGGGAAAAGGATTCATGGTTTTTGGATCGTTGTGATCTCCTCTGGAGTAGAGTTGACCTGCATAAGAAGGATGGATTGTACCTAAATTGGAAGGTGTCTAATATCTAGTCAGGGAGACTTGCTGGTGATACTCGGGAGGCATTAAACCAGTGAGGGAGTGGGTGTAAACCCAAGAAGATAGTGAGGAAAGAGATATGTCTGAGGCTGGTGCAGTTCAGAAGTCAAATAGTCAAGGCAGGCAAGGGCAAGACACAGAATTAAGTCAGACTGAGCAGTTGCACTGCATTTACTTCAATAGATGAGGCCTGACAGGGAAGGCAGATGAACTCAGGGTATGGTTTTGAACATGGCACTGGGATATTATAGCAATTGCAGAGGCATCACTCAGAGATGGATAGGACTGGCAGCTTAATGTTCCAGGGTATAGATGCTATAGGAAGAATAGAAAGGGGGACAAGAGAGGAGGGGGAGTGGCATTTTTGATTCGGGATAGCATTATGTTTTTGCTTAGGGAAGATATTCCTGGGGGTATGCCCAGTGAAGTTATTTAGGTGGAACTGGGAAATAAGAAAGGGGTAATCACCTTATTGGGGTTTTCTGCATGGATCTCGTCCGGGTGCTCTGGTTTCCTCCCACAGTCTAAAGATGTGCAGGTTGGGTGGATTGTCCAGGCTGAATTGCCCATAATGTTCAGGGATGTGTAGGTTGGCTGGCCCTGGGAAATGCAATGTTATAGGAGGAGGTTAGGAGGCTCTCCAGGTCAGTATCAATGTGATGGGCTGAATGACCTGCTTCCACATTGTTGGGAATCTCTGATAATTCTACTAGTTTTAAAATAGTTACAGAAAATAATATACCAGATCTAAAAGTTAAGGTTCTGAATTGGACAAAGGCCAATTTTGATAGCACAAGGCAAGAAATTTCATCTGGCCCCTCAAGCCTGCTCTGCCATTCAATAAGATCAGGCCTGATCTT
>NW_025203799.1:3736-8929 GCF_004010195.1 Chiloscyllium plagiosum
GTGCCAGTACATCCTTGCTAATGTAAGGGGACCAAACCTGTACACAGCACTCCAGGTGTGGCCTCACCAGCACCCTGTACAGCTGCAGCATAACCATCCCTCTAGCAATGAAGGACAATATTCCCTTCACTGCCATAATTACCTGCTGCACCTGCAAACCAACTTCCTGTGATTCATGCATAAGGACACCCATCTCCCTCTGTACGCAGCATGGTGCACGTTTTCACCATTTCACCATTAACAGTTTGCTGTTAATCAACCAAAATGGATGACCTCACATATCCCAACATTGAACTCCATCTGTCAGACCCTTACCCACTCACGTAACCTATCTGTATCCCTGTGCAGACTGACAGTGGCCTCTGCAGACATTGCTCTACCTCATCTTTGTATCAAATGTGAACTCTGACACCATTCACTTGGTCCTCAACTCCAAGACATTTGTATAAATTACAAACAGTTGTATACAAAAACTAATCCAAACACCCGTTTATCCCCATTTTTAAATTTTTTGTTGGTTAACCGATCCTGTATCAATGATAATACATTACCCACAATGCCATACATCTTTACCTTATTCAGCAGCCTTTTATGTGGCAACTTATCGAATACCTTCTGGAAATCCAGGTACACCACATCCACCGAGTCCGCCTTGTCCAACGCACTCGTCGTATCCTCAAATAATTCCAGTAAATGTGTTAAACGTGACCTGCCTTTCATGAATCCATGCTTTGTCTGCTCAGTGAGACAATTTCTACCCAGATGTCTCACCACAACTTCCTTGAGAGATTCAAGCATTTTCTGCACTACAAAAGTTAAGCTAACGGGTCCTTTTTGAAAAATAGTGGCACCGCATTTGCAGATTCCAGTATGTCAAAACCATCCCAGAATCCAACAGATTTTAGTGAGTTATCACGAGTCTATTTGTTATTCACCCCCCCCCCCCCCAACCACCACCCCCGCCATCTCCTTTAGTCCCTGGGATGCAATCTATCAGGGCCAGGATACCCATCTACCTTTAGGCTGTTATCTTTCCCAACATTACCTCTTTACTGAGAATGATTGCTTTTGTATCCTCATCTGCCATTGCCTCCATAGGCCTGCGACAATGAGAGTACATAGACAGTATGTTTCTGTTAAGGCCAAGGCTGGTAGGTGCAAAGAATGCTGCCTGACGAAAGAAATTGTGGGCCTGGTCAAGAAAATGAAGGAGGCATATGGCAGGTACAGAGAGCTGTGTTTGTGTGAATCCCTAGAGGAGTATAGGGGCAGTAGGAGTATACTCGAGGTAAACCAGGAAGGCAAAAAGGGGACATGAGATAGCTTTAGGAAATAGGTTTAAGGAGAATCCAAAGTGATTGCACAAATACACTAAGGACAAACGAGTAACCAGGCAGAGAATAGGTACCCGCAAAAATCATCAAGGCTGTCTGTGGAACCGCAGGAGATGGGAGAGATTCTATATGAGATTCTTTTACTGAAAGAGGATGTGGCAGCTAGAGTGTTTGGAGAAATAAATAGTAATAACGTGATAAGTGTCCATATTACAGAGGAGGGGGTACTGGATGTCTTAAACGGTAGCAAGGTGGAATAATCCCTGGGACTTGCTCAGGTGTAACCCAGAACTTTGTGGGAATCTAGGGAAGTATTTGCTGGACGCCTCGCAGAAATATTTGTGTCATTGATAGTCACAGGTGAGGTGCTGGAATATGGGCGCAATTATTTGAGAAAGGTGGGAAGGAAAGGCCAGGGAACAATAGACCAGTCAGCCTGAAATCAGTGGCAGAGAACTTGTTGGATGTGATTCTCGGAGACATGATTTACATGTAATTGGAAAGGCAAGAAGTGATGAGGGAGAGGCAGCATGGCTTTGTACATGGAAGTCACTAACTTGGACTCCAGGAAGACACAAGGTTCTAAATAACAGACTGATTAGCAAGCTTGAGACTGTAGAATACAGGGAGGACTAGCTATTTAGATACAGAATTGTCTAGAAGGTCATAGAGATGTATAACATGGAAACAGACCCTTCAGTGCGTACCGTCCATGCCAACAACTTAGCCAACCCAACAACTGTGTGAGAAATATGCTGTCAGGATGGGTGCTGGGTCCACTGCTTTTTGTCATTTATATCAATGATTTCTATGTGAATATATGAGGTATGGTTAGTAGGTTTACACTAGACACCAAAATTGGAGGTGTAATGGACAGTGAAGAAGGTTACCTCAGTACAATGGGACTTCAATCAAATGGGCTAAGGGGTGGCAGATGGGTTTAATTTAGATAAATATGAGGTTCTGCATTTTGGAAAAGCAAATCAGAGCAGGGCTTGTACACTTAATGAGGAGGTCCTGGGGAGTGTTGCTGAACAAAGAGACCTTGGAATGCAGGTTCACACTTCCTTGAAAGTGGAATCTTAGGTAGGCTAGTGAAGAAGGTGTTTTGTATTGAGTATAGGAGTTGCGACATTATTTTGGGGCTGCACAGGGCATTGATTCAGCTACTTCTGGAATTCTGCTTTCAGTCCTAGTTTCCCCGCTATAGGAATGATGTTGTGAAACTTGAAAGGATTCAGAAAAATTGCACAAAGATGTTGCCAGGGTTGAGAGTTTGAGATATAGGGAGAGGCTGAATTGGCTGGGGCTGTTTTCCCTGGGGCATCGGATGCTGAGAGGTGACCTCAGTGGTTGATACACTCGTGAGGGACATGGTTAGGGTGAACAGCCAGGGTCTTTTTCCCACGTTAAGTGGGTCCAAAACCAGAGAGCACAGGCTTAAGGTGTGAGGGAAAAGATTTAAAAGGGATGTGAGGGGCAATGTTTTCAAGCTGAACATGATATGTGTATGGAATGAGCTGCCAGAGAAAGTGTGGATGCTGGTATAATTGCAACATTTAAAAGGGAGCTGATTGGATATGTGATCAGACAAGTTTGAGATGGATATGAGCCAAGTCCTGGCAAATGGGATGAGATTAATTTAGGATATCTGGTGTACATGGACAAGTTGGACCAAGGGGTCAGTTTCTGTGCTGCACATTTCTATGACACTAATAAATTAAAAATAAGATCGGTTTCTCTTTTATGGAGAGTTAGCAGAAGGTCAGAAAATTCTCCTTGGAGCTGAGAAGGTTAAGCAATGATTTCAACGAGGAGCAGAATTGTTTCCAGGAAATTTAATTTACAGAGAGACAGCATGAGAAATTATTAACATTGTCACAATTTTTATGAACTACTTTCAGGTAACTGGCAAATAATGCAGGGTAAAAACGTGAAGATTATTTTACTCAGTAAGTTCTGAGCATCTGGAACAGTTTGATCAACAGCCGGATGCAGATTCAGTGGTTATTGTCAAAACAAATTTGCAATTTTCTTTTTTAAAGGAAGGATTTGGAGGGCTATGTCCAAATGAAAGGTGAGTTGGGACTGACTGGCACCATCTCCAGAGGGAGAGTGTACAGCCCCATTGGGCTGAATAGCCCCCAGCCCCTGTGCTCTGAGATACTATCCCATTCACTGTCAATGATGAAGCTCATCACAGGGCAGAGCCATAGACATGTACAGCATGAAAACACACTCTTTAGTTAAACTGGTCTATGCCGACCAGATATCCCAACCTAATCTAGTCCCATTTGCCAACACTTGGCACATATCCCTCTACTCCCTTACTATTCATATACCCATCCAGATGCCAGATGGTATAATTGTACCAACCTCCTCCACTTGCCGAGAGTAGATTCCATCCACGCACCAATTCCAGTGTGAAAGAAATTGCCCCTCAGATCCATTTTAAATCTTTCCCTTCTCATCTTAAACCTATGCCCTCTCGCTCTGGACTCCTCCATCCCAGGGACGATACCTTGTCTATTTATCCTATCCATGCCCCTCATGATTTAATAAACCTTTGAGGTCACCCCTCCGCCTCTGATGCATCTGGGAGGATCCCACCACTCTGTCACAATAGAGCCTGGGTGATTGACACAGCTTCAGACCAATAGGACAATTGGCGTGATCCTCCAGCCAATAGAAGTGAATGAGGGGCGGGTCCAGCGGGCCAACACCTGACCATGAGCTTTGCAAGCGCAGTGTCACTGTGAGGGGGGAGGGGTCTCAATGAGTGTGAAGGGACTGGGAGAGAGATGGAGTTAGTGTGGACTGGGAGGGTTGATAAACACTGTTCCAGTCTGCTATACCTGAAAAAAATACTCGGGGTAAATTAAAACCAAAAGAACTGCGGATGCTGTAAATCTCACACAACAACCAGAAGGTACTGGAAAAGCTCCGCAGATCTGACAACATCTGTAAAGAGAAATCAGTTTGCATTTTGGATCCAGTGACCATACCTCAGGTACTGATATTACTGAGGAAAAACTATTAGTTTATATGCAGAAGGTAGGGGTTAAGGAGTAAATGATAGGTGGGGATAGAGTCCAAAGAGAGAGAGCGAGGAGCAGCTGGACAAAGGAGTGGATATCAACCTGTCTGGGGGAGGGTAAATAGCTGTTTATGGGGACTGTTAGTGGTTATCCATAGGTAGTGTGTAATAGCAGGCTATGTAATAACAAGACCTGGTATGTGAGGTAGGGGGCAAAGAAACTAGAATGTGGGAGAGTTCAGGACCGAAAATTATTGAATTTGATGTTGAAGCCAGAGGATTGCAGGGTCCCCGAGTGGGAGATGACGTGTTGTTCTTCCAGCTTGCTTTAAAGTGTGGCGCTGGAAAAACACAGCAATTCAGGCAGCATCCAAAGAACAGGAGAATCGACATATTGGGCATGTCAGCACTTCATCAGAAATGTGGGAATGGGGGAAGCGTGCTGAGAGATAAATAGGGAGGGGTGTGTGAGGTTGGGGGGAAGGGAGCTAGGAAGAGAATAGGTAGATGTCGATGGCGTAGTGGTGAGAGGGTGGAATGGATAATTGGGAAGGAAGATAGACAGGTGGGAAGTTCAAGAGGCCAGTGCCGAGTTGGAGGGTTGAATCTGTGATACGATGGGGGAGAGGAGATGATGCCGTGTGGTTGAAAGGTCCCAAGGTGAAAGATGAGGTGTTCTTCCTACAGGCGTCGGGTGGCTCGGATTTGTGGGTGGATGACACCCAGGAATTGCATGTCCTTGGCAACGTGCTGGCGGAGGTGGGTAGCTGAAGTGGTTGGCCACAGGGTGGTGGGGTTGGTTGGTGCATGTTCCCTGAAATA
>NW_025203800.1:0-698 GCF_004010195.1 Chiloscyllium plagiosum
GTTACTTAAACTCTGGTCTTTCCCCACTGCACCTTGGCAGAAGCTGCCCTAACCTTCAGTGCGTCCCTCAGCACATACTCCTGGTCCTTGGAATGTGCCAGCATGCTTGACTGAGATCATCTCCTTGTTCTGGAAGACCAGCAGGTTTCAGGCAAACTAAAGAGCATCTTTCACCGGGTTGATGGTCCTCCAGATGCAGTCAGAGGAAACCCACGCAGACACAGGGAGAATGTGCAAACTCCACACAGTCAGTGGTCCTTGGAATGTGCCAGCATGCTTGACTGAGATCATCTCTTTGTTCTGGAAGACCAGCAGGTTTCAGGCAAACTAAAGAGCATCTTTCACCGGGTTGATGGTCCTCCGGATGCAG
This sequence comes from Chiloscyllium plagiosum, assembly GCF_004010195.1. Lineage (NCBI taxonomy): Eukaryota > Metazoa > Chordata > Chondrichthyes > Orectolobiformes > Hemiscylliidae > Chiloscyllium > Chiloscyllium plagiosum. The sequence goes on from NW_025203800.1 coordinate 371, forward strand.
TCAATGCTTGTCTTGGTATGCGTCCCAGTGAACAGCCCCAGAGCACAGAGTCTGGCACCATTGTCCATGTATTGCTGCAGTTATCAGCCCAATACCCTTTTCAAACATGGTGGTACACACCAATGAAGGAACACACCCCACATTAACTCCTCACCTTCAAATAAAGCTTTACATCCCATGTCAACAAATGTATACTTATCCGTAACAGAAATTTGTATGTAACAGATGACTTAATCAGTTCCCTTTCACCTACTGAGTATTCATGAAGGATTAATTAGTTCTTCAAAGAGGTGTACAGTTGCAGGTAATACTTATGTTTCACACACAG
>NW_025203800.1:4869-8930 GCF_004010195.1 Chiloscyllium plagiosum
TCAGCTATTACAAGTGGGCATAGCTTTAAATTAAGGGGGGGTAGGTATAGGGCAGATGTTAGGGGTAGGTTCTTTACTCAGCGTGTCGTGAGTTCATGGAATGCCCTGCAGTAGCAGTGGTGGACTCTCCCTCATTATGGGCATTTAAGCGGGCATTGGATAGGCATATGGAGGATAGTGGGCTAGTGTAGGTTAGGTGGGCTTGGATCGGCGCAACATCGAGGGCCGAAGGGCCTGTACTGCGCTGTATTCTTCTATCTTCTATGTTCTATGTTCTATGTTCTATGGTCTGGGGTAACAGTCCTGGGTACAGCAGGGCAGCATGGTCAGGGTTAACAGTCCTGGGTACAGAGGGGCAGCATTCAGGGGTAACAGTCCCGGCTAGGGAGGGGCAGCATGGTCAGGGGTAACAGTCCTGGGTATAGAGGGGCAACATTCAGGGGTAACAGTCCCGGGTACACGGGGGGCAGCACGGTCAGAGGTAACAGCCCTGGGTACAGAGGGACAGCACGGTCAGGGGTAAAGTCCCTGGTACAGAGGGGCAGCACAGTCAGGGGTAACAGTCCTGGGTACTGAGGGGCAGCATTAAGGGGTAACAGTCCCGGGTACAGAGGGGCAGCACGATCAGGGGTAACAGTCCTGGGTACAGAGAGACAGCACGGTCATGGGTAAAAGTCCCGGGTACAGAGGGACAGCACGGTCAGGGGTAACAGTCCCGGGTACAGAGGGACAGCATGGTCAGTGGTAACAGTCCCGGGTACAGGGGGGCAGCATGGTCAGGTGTAACAGTCCCGGTACAGAGGGTCAGCACGGTCAGGGGTAACAGTCTCGGGTACAGAGGGACAGCACGGTCAGGGGTAACAGTGCAGGGTACAGAGGGGCAGCACAGTCAGGGGTAACAGTCCTGGGTACAGAGGGGCAGCATTCAGGGGTAACAGTCCTGGGTACAGAGGGCCACACGGTCAGGGGTAACAGTCCTGGGTACAGAGGGGCAACATTCAGTGGTAACAGTCCCGGGTACAGGGGGACAGCATGGTCAGGGGTAACAGCCCTGGGTACAGAGGGACAGCATGGTCAGGGGTAACAGTCCTGGGTACAGCGGGACAACATTCAGGGATAAAAGTCCCAGGTACAGAGGGGCAGCACGGTCAGGGGTAACAGTCGCGGATACAGAGGGGCAGCACGTTCAGGGGTAACAGCCCTGGGTACAGAGGGGCAGCATTGAGGGATAACCGTCCTGGGTACAGAGGGGCAGCATTCAGAGGTAACAGTCCCGGGTACAGAGGGGCAGCACGGTCAGGGGTAACAGTCCTGGGTACAGAGGGGCAGCATTGAGGGATAACCGTCCCGGATACAGAGGGGCAGCATTCAGGGGTAACAATCCCGGCTACAGAGGGGCAGCACTGTCAGGGGTAACAGTCCTGGGTACAGAAGGGCAGCATTCAGGGGTAACAGTCCCCGGTACAGAGGGGCAGCACTGTCAGGGGTAACAGTCCTGGGTACAGAGGGACAGCACGGTCAGGGGTAACAGTTCTGGGTACAGAGGGGCAGCACGGTCAGGTGTAACAGTCCCGGGTACAGAGCGGCAGCACGGTCAGGGGTAACAGTCCCGGGTACAGAGGGGCAGCACGGTCAGGCGTAACAGTCCTGGGTACAGAGGGTCAGCATTCAGGGGTAACAGTCCTGGGTACCGAGGGGCAGAATGGTCAGGGATACTCCAGCAGATACAGTAATGTGAGCCCTGTCTGATGAAGGAAACATCTTTATTCAGTCAGTCAGTGTTTAACCTGACTCTCTTCAAAATACACTTCTTGGCCAATGATCTCCTGAGTGCTACCTGTAGTCACTACATTCTGAAGGTGATGAAGTGACAGTCACTCTATGCTGTGGCATCGTACAACTGTCACAGGGAGCTGATGTCTGAGACCTTTAGGGAAATTCCATCATGTTTCTAATCCCAACCACAAGGTTCTTGCCAAGGACCACCTGCCATCTAGTGGTGGAGAACAGATGATGACAAATAGGGAGCTCCTGCCTGCGTCACCCCGCCAGCCCTTCGGTGCAGCTAATTAATAAACAGAGAAAAAGATGCAAGCACACCGCAACATGTGGTGTGAGGAAGATCAAATGTAATCTTCAGCTCAATGGCCAGCAGTGGAAGTTATAGAATCATAAAATCATACAGTTAAACAGCACAGAAATGGACCCTTCTGTCCACTCGTCCCAGATTAATCTAGTCCCATTTGCCAGCATTTGGCCCTTATCTCTCTAAAGCTTTCCTATTCATATACCCATGCAGATGCCTTTTAAATGTTGTAATTGTACAAGTCTCCATCACTTCCTCTGGCAGCACAATCCATACACACACCATCCTCTGCGTGAAAAAGTTGCACCTTAGGTCCCTTTTCAATCCATGCCCTCTTGTTTTAGACTTTCCTACCCTGGGAAAAAGACCTTGGCTATTCACTCTTTTCCATGTCTCTCCTGATTTTGTAAGCCTCTATCAGGTCACCCCTCAGCCCCCAATGCTCCAGGGTAAACAGCCCCAGCCTATTCAGCCTCTCCTTGTAGCTCAAATCTTCCAACCCTGGCAACATCTTTGAAAACCATGAGACCTTTAGGGAAATTCCATCATGTTTCTATTCCCAACAGCTCTTGAACTGGATCCTCCTTTTAATGAAAGCCAAAACCATATGCTTTCTTAACAACCCTATCCACTTGGGTGGCAACTTTGAGGGATCTATGTACTTGAACACCCAGTTCCCTCTGTTCCTCCACACTACCAAGATTCCTGTCTTTAATCCTATATTCAGCATTCGAGTTCAACCTTCCAAAATGCATCACTTTGCATTTATCCAGGTTGAACTCCATCTGCCATTTCTCAGCCCAGCTCTGCATCCTGTCTATGTCACGCTGCAGCAGCCCTCTATACTATCACCTGCACCTCCAACCTTTGTCATCTGCAAATTGACTAACCCACCCCTCAACCTCCTCATCCAAGACATTTATAAAAACTACAAAGAGCAGAGGTCCAAAAACAGAGCCTGTGGGACCCCACTCAAACTGACCTCCAGGCAGAATACTTTCCATCTACAACCACTCTCTGCCTTCTGTCAGCACACCAATTCTGAATCTAGATAGCCAAATCTCCCTGTATCCCATACTTCCTGACTTTAAAAATGAGCCTACCATGGGGAACCTTATCAAATGCCTTGCTGAAGTCCATATACACCACATCCACTGCTCAATCTTCGTCAACCTGTCTTGTCACATCCTCAAAGAACTCAATAAGATTTGTGAGGCATGACCTCCCCCTCACAAAGCCATGCTGACTGCCTTTAATTACACTATGCTTTGCCAAATAGTCATAAATCATTTCTCTCATAATTCTTTCCAACACTTTGCTGACCACAGATGTAAGAATTTTCAATGCTGTAATTGTACTAGCCTCCACCACTTCCTCTGGAAACTCATTCCATACATGCACAACCCTCTGCAACCCTTTGGCCCCTTTTAAATCTTTCCCCTCTCATCTTAAACCTATGCCGTCTAGTTCTGGACTCCACCAAACCCAAGAAAAAGCCCTTGTTACTACTTTACTTCCAGGAGCTGTTGCTTATTCTGTGCCAATTACTTATTTGATCCCTTCTAACCAATATGGGAAGGACAGCTGCTTCCAGTATGAGTCTGGTTACTGAGGTGGAGGGGATCCTGGCTCTGACTGCACTGAGTGCTGCGGGACCGCTGAGTAAAGGCTGAATTCCTTGATTTAACTGAGGGCTGCTGACAACCACAATGTTCTTCTTGCCTTTGTGTCTGTGCTAAATGGCACAGCAAGACAGCAGTACAGAGGGCTTGGTATCTCTGGACCAAGGGCAAAGCACACACATTCAAGGCAGGGTTGCTGTGAGTATCCAGGTAGACCCGGAGTGAGTGGGCACCAGGACAGTCAGTGATACACCTGAAGTTTCAGCCTGGTCCATTCTAACAGCTTTCCCACAATTTACTTTAGGAAAGTGATAGGCTCTTCAGTTTTTTTGCAAGATTCATGCTTGGGATGA
>NW_025203801.1:0-8930 GCF_004010195.1 Chiloscyllium plagiosum
TTCCAGCATCTGCAGTCCTCACTTTTGCCTAGCTGTCCTGCAGAGCCAAATATCCTAATCAACTGCTCACTACCAACAACATTGGTGTTACCTGTATCACCCAATATAATGGCTATAGTCTCCTATCATCTCCTCTTTGTGCAATAGAGAAGGATTTAGGACAACTGTTTTTTGGACTCTTTTCTCATTTATAATCGTATATGTATGTTGCATTGTAATTGTTTACTGCATTTACTATCCAGCAAACTTAACGTTTGGTTAACTCAAAGCCTGGTTAAATTGACTCCTTTCAAAACGTAATTAAATTGGTACATGAGAAAGGCATCCACAAGGTGTGACCAACCAAGAGCTGGGTAAAGTGAGTCAGTTCATTCTTCCCCACCCAGAACATTGAAAATTGGCACCTCTCACATACAGCTATAATACATCGGGAACATCAGACAATGACTGGTTATAACAGGATCTTATGTACGTAGAGGGGAGAGGTTGAGAAGGCAAGTCTTTCTTGGCAGGAATTGAACCCACACTGTTGGCAAACCAGTCATCCTTCAGAATGAGCTAAACAATCCCACACAGTTATGTTAATATACAATCATAGAATTGCTACAGTATGAAAACAGGCCGTTCGGCTCAACAAGTCTACACCGACTCTCTGAAGAGTATCCCATCCAAAACCATTCTCCTACCCTATCACTCTACATTTACTCCTGAATAAAGCACCTAACCTATGCACCCCTGAACACTATGGGCAATTTAGCATGGTCAATTCACCTAACCTGCACATGTTTGGGTTGTGGTAGGAAACCGGAGTACCCAGAGGAAACCCACACAGACACAAGGAGAATGTGCAAACTTCACACAGTCAGTCACCCAAGGCTGGAATCAAACCCGGGTCTCTGGTGCTGTGAGGCAGCAGTGCTAGCTACTGAGCTACCATACCAACTGTAATAAGCTACTTTTCCATAATTTTAAGGTTCTTTAGGTTACCCATTATTCCCTTCTCTAAATAACATTTCTCCTAAGGCTGTGTTGTCACAGTCATTTTGAAGGTGGAGAAATACTTCAGTTTAGTCAGTTTGTGTCAATTCCTAAATATTTCTTATTAATCACGGAAAGTCTGGTGTATCCCATGAGCAAGTGGAATCAGTGCAAAGAAGGCTGGCAAAGGTTGAAATGGAAAAGACAGGGACGTTTATGGTGGAGTAGGCTTGGGTGGAGAAGAGAAATGTGCTTGTTTATACCCATAGAATCTTACAGCATTTTTTTCTTTTAGCAGCTGGGATTTCTAAAAATGTTACTGGCCCCTATAAACAGATCATAACAAAAAAGAATATTTGAAGGAACACCGGCTGGCCTTTCAGTTTCGGCCCTCTACAAATCTGAAGTCATCCCAAACTCTGCTGATTATGTCCTAACTAGCACCAATTGCTCTTCACCTTTCACCCTGTGCTTGATGATCTACTTTGGCCTTTAGTTAAACAATGTCTTCATTCAAAGACTCTCTGCCTTGTTTTCAAATTCCTGTATGGCTCACCACTCCTTAACTCTATATCCACCTCCACACTACCACCCGCTGAGATATGTGCACCCCTTAAGTTTCAACTCTTGAACTCTGAACTACCCCAGTCTTTGGCTAGTGGCTGTATTATGTATAGCAGACTGGGTGGAGCTTCAGCATAGCCCACGTATTTACTGTTTATAACTATTACCTTATACAATACCTCTTTCCCCTCCTCAAACCCACTCCCAAGCTTTTGCCTTTTGTTCACACATTATATCTCCTTTGTAAAAATATGTTTATGTTTATTGTATTTACCATTACCACTTCTCCTTATTATTCTCTTACTTAGCAAACTCAATTGTTCTGAAGATTTGCCAACGGGCTTAGAGTGTAATTGTTTTGGTCTTGGGCGATGGACTGCACCGTGACTTGAGAATAGCTATTTACTTGGCTTTACTCTTTTTTCCACACTGAAAGATCCTGTTCACTTCATAACTGAACTTAACATAAGATTCTATAGATTACAGATGCCTCCATCAGTCTATTCACTTATCCAGAGAACTTTGATCTCAGAAAGAAGTGTTTCTTTGTTTTTGTCTTTGTAGTAAATGTATGACATCTCTGTTTCAATTCTTGTGGCTGACGTTGTTTGATCACTTTATTGTTTGATTGTTTTATCAAGGTGTTCCGTTAAAGGCTCACCAATAAGGTAGATACATTGCAATTTTTAATTTTGATTCTTCCGTTTGATTGTTCCACCAAGCTGTGTTGATGATGGTCTTCTGATGATGATTCAATAGTTGGTTAGAGACAAAAAAAAGCTTCAGATGCTGGAATCCAAGGTAGACAAACAGGAGGCTGGCAGAACACAGCAAGCCAGGCAGCATCAGGAGGTGGGGAAGTCAACATTTCAGGTGTAACCCCTTAAGAAGGGTTTACCAACAATGCTTCAATAGTAACAGAGATAGGAAACATTTTCTGTAAAATCTGCAATTTCTTCTGAGCTGGTAATATAAAACAAGTTTTGAATATTAATAAGCTGTATTCATCAAATGCAGTCAACATTTTAGATCCAGACATTACTCTTGGAAAACTGACATTGTTTTCCACTGGCTGACTTCTTTCCTATTACCCATATATTTTTCTTCTAATTTGGTTGAATTTCATTAACAAATTTCAGTTTTAAAGACAGAAAAAAAAACACAGCTTTGCTCACGAGTGACATTTGTTAATTATGGATATCATTTGCATTCTCTAGCATGCAGTATTGGTTAGTGTCACATTTATCATCTCTTTAACTTTGGGAGTCATTCTCCCTACTCTAGACATTTCTGTGAATGCAGCTTTTATGTTCTTCAAACATCAAATTTTGTCAGGTAACACAGTGACAATTGCTCCTGATTCAAACTTAAGGTAAGTTCATACAATTCATAGAATCCTTACAATGTGGAGGCAGGCCATTTGGCCCATCGAATCCACATCGATCCTCCAAAGAGCAACCCCCTACCCTATTACCCTGCATTTCCCATAGCTAACCCATCTTGCCTGCACAACCCTGGGCACTATGGGCAATTTAGCATAGCCAATCCACCTACCTTGCACATCTTTGGACTATGGGAGGAAACCGGAGGAAACCACATGACCATAAGACCACAAAACATGTGGAGACTATTTAAGCAGCAGTTGTTGTGAGGGATGTATGAATTCGTTCCTCTGAGACAGGTCAGAAGGGGTAAGAGTAAGGAACCTTGGATGACGAGAACAGAGGAACTTCTCGTCAAAAGGAAGAAGGCAGCTTACATAAGGTGGAGGAAGCAAGGATTGAGCACAGCTTTAGAGGATTACAGCTTTGCTAGAAAGGAGCTCAGAAATGGACTGAGGAGAGCCAGGAGGGGGTGTGAAAAAGGCTTGGCAAGAAGGATTAGGGAGAACCCAAAGGCATTTTACTCATACGTGAGGAATGAGAGAATGATCAGGGAGACGATAGGGCTGATCAGGTGTAGCGGAGGGAACTTGTGCGTGGACTCTGAGCAGATAGGGGAAGCCCCAAAATGAGTTTTTTGCTTCGGTTTTCTTCAAGGAAAGGGAACTTGTAAATGAAAACTTAGTGGAGCTGGGATACAGTCTTGACCAGATCAAAATTGATGAAGTTGATGTGCTAGAAAGCTTGGAAAACATTAAGATTGATAAATCCCCAGGGCCAGATTTATTCTAGGCTGCTCCAGAAGGCGAGAAAGGAGGTTGCTAAGCCACTGGCGAGGATATTTACCTCCTCACTCTCTACAGGAGTCATACCAGAGGATTGGAAAGAGGCGAATGTTTTTCCTCTTTTCAAGAAGGGTAATAGGGAAATCCCTGGCAATTACAGACCAGTCAGTCTTACATTCAGGGAGACGATAGGGCCGATCAGGCGTAGCGGAGGGAATTTGTGCGTGGACTCTGAGCAGATAGGGGAAGCCCCAAAATGAGTTTTTTGCTTCGGTTTTCTTCAAGGAAAGGGAACTTGTAAATGATAACTTAGTGGAGCTGGGATACAGTCTTGACCAGATCAAAATTGATGAAGTTGATGTGCTAGAAAGTTTGGAAAACATTAAGATTGATAAAACCCCAGGGCCAGATTTATTCTAGACTGCTCTGGAAAGTGAGAAAGGAGGTTGCTAAGCCACTGGCGAGGATATTTACCTCCTCACTCACCACAGGAGTTGTACCAGAGGATTGGAAAGAGGTGAATGTTTTCCCTCTTTTCAAGGAGGGTAATAGGGAAATCCCTGGCAATTACAGACCAGTCAGTCTTACATCTGTGGTCAGCAAAGTGTGGTCAGCAAAGTTTTGGAAAGAATTCTGAGGGATAGGATTTATTACTATCTGGAGGAGAAAGTGAGGTCTGCAGATGCTGGAGATCAGAGCTGAAAATGTGTTGCTGGAAAAGCGCAGCAGGTCAGGCAGCATCCAGGGAACAGGAGAATCAACGTTTTGGGCATAAGCCCTTCTTCAGGAATGAGGAAGGTGTGCCAAGCAGGCTAAGATAAGAGGTAGGGAGGAGGGACTTGGGGGAGGGGGGTTGGAAATGCGATAGGTGGAAGGAGGCTAAGGTGAGGGTGATAAGGTGAGGGTGATAGGCCGGAGTGGTCAGGAAGAAGATTGCAGGTTAGGAAGGTGGTGCTGAGTTATCGCATTCCCAACCCCCCTCCTCCAAGTTTTGCCTCACAAATCTTATCTTTGAGGAGGTGTCAAGACAGGTTAACGACGGTCGAGCAGTGGATGTGGTGTACGTGGACTTCAGCAAGGCATTTGATAAGATTCCCCATGGTAGGCTCATTCATAAAGTCAGGAAGTATGGGATACAGGGAGATTTGACTATCTGGATTCAGAATTGACTGGCTGACAGAAGGCAGAGAGTGGTTGTAGATGGACAGGGCTCTGTTGTTGGGCTTCTGCTCCTTTTAGTTTTTATAAATGACTTGGATGAGGAGGTTGAGGGGTGGATTAGTAAATTTGCAGAGGACACAAAGGTTGAAGGTGTCATCAATAGTATAGAGGGCTATTGCAGGATATAGTGCAACATAGACAGAATGCAGAGCTGGGCTGAGAAATGGCAGATGGAGTTCAACCTGGATAAATGCGAAGTGATGCATTTTGGAAGGTTGAACTCAAATGCTGAATATAGGATTAAAGACAGGATTCTTGGCAGTGTGGAGGAACAGAGGGATCTGGGTGTGCAAGTACATAGATCCCTCAAAGTTGCTACCCAAGTGGATAGGGTTGGCTTTCATTAACAGGGGGATTGAGTTTAAGAGCTGCGAGGTTTTGTTGCAGCTCTACAAGTCCCTGGTGAGACCACACTTGGAATATCGCGTCCAGTTCTGGTCACGCTACTATAGGAAAGATACAGAGGCTTTGGAGATAAAGCAAAGAATGTTTACCAGGATGATGCCTGGACTGGAGGGCTTGCCTTATGAATAAGCTCGGACTTTTCTCTCTGGAGAGAAGGAGGAAGAGAGGACACCTGATCGAGGTATACAAGATAATGAGAGGAATAGATAGAGTCAGTAGCCAGAGACTTTTCCCCAGGGCAGGATGGACTGATATGAGGAGTCACAGTTTGAAGATATTAGGAGGAAGATATAAAGGAGATGTCAGAGGTAGTTTCTTTACGCAGAGAGTTGTGAATGCATGGAATGCGTTGCCAGCTGTGGTGGTGGAAGCAGAGTCATTGGGGACATTTAAGCCACTGCTGGACATGCACATGGATAGCAGTGAGTTGAGGGGTGCATAGGTTAAGTTACTATATTTTACATTAGGATTAAACCTCGGCACATCGGGGGCCAAAGGACCTGTCTGTGCTGTACTTTTCTATGTTCTATGCTCTAAAACCATAAAAAATTAGTCCAATCACCCTATTGATTCTGCTCTGCCATTCAATCATAGGTGATCAGTTGCTCAACCCCATTCTCCTGCTTTCTCACTGTAATCTTTGAGCCCCTCTACAATCAAGAACCTATCTATCTCAGCGTTAAATATACTCAATAAATTGGCCTCCACAGACTTCTGTGACAATGAATTGCACTGATTTGCCACTCTCTGGCTGAAGAATTTCTCCATATCTCAGTTCCAAAAGACATTTTCCTTTACTCTAAGGCTGTACCCTCTTGTCCTAGTCTCTCCTACCAACAGAAACATCTTCCGAACATCCAGTCAGTCCAGGCCATTCAGTTAGGTCCCTCTTCATGCTTCTAAACTCCATTGAGTATAGACCCAGAATCTTCAAACGTTCCTCATATGTAAAACTGTTCATTCCTGGGGTCATTCTTGTGAATCTCCTCTGAACACCTTCCAGGGCCAGTACATCCTTCCTGAGATATGGGGCCCAGAAGTATGCACAATATTCCAAATGTGGTCTGACCAGAGCCTTATAGAGCCTCAGAAGTACATCCCTGCTTTTATATTCAAGTCCTCTCAAAATAACGTTTTGAATTTCATCATTGCATTTGCCTTCCTGACTACTGGCTCAACCTGCAAGTTTGCCTTGAGACAATCTTAGATTAGAACTCCCAAATCTCTTTGCATTTCAGATTTCTGAATTTTCTCCCCATTTAGAAAATAGTCCATGCCTCTATTCTTCCTACCAAAGTGCATGACCTCACACTTTCCCACATTGTACTCCATCTGCCACTTCTTTGACCATTCTCCTAACCTGTCCAAATCCTTCTGCAGCCTCCCCGCCTCCTTAATGCTACCTGTCCCTCTGCCTATCTTTGTATCATCTTGAAACTTAGCCAAAATGACCTCAGTTCCTTAATCTACATCATTAATGTATAGAATGAAAAGTTGTGGTCCCAACACTAAGCGTTGAAAAATATCACTTGTCACCAGCTGCCATCTTGAGAAGGACCCTTTTATCTGCACTCTCTTCTTTCTGCCAGACAGCTAATCTTCTATCCATGGTAGCCTCTAACATCATTGGCCCATATCTTACTCAACAGCCTCCTCTGTGGCACCTTGTCAAAGGCCTTCTTGAAGTCCAGGTAGACAAGCCATGCAGACATGGGGAGAATGTGCAAACTCCGCACAGACAGTCGTCCAAGGGTGGAATCATATCTGGGTCCCTGACACTGTGAGGCAGCAGTGCTAACCATTCGTCAACAAGCCACCCAAACTTATGTCTATTGACATAATAAATTCAGTCATTATTGTCAAGAAGGTGTAGAAGTGTACTGTACCTTTAAGAGAGTGAAGGACTTGGCAAACACACTGAGTGCTGGAGAATTTACAAAATATAATTTAGTTCAGAACAGATAGCTGAGTTGCTATGACACCAGGACAAATTCAACTTTGACCAATCAGTTTAAATTATACCCCGAAAATGCCAAATTCTAATCAAGTTTGAATTTAGTATATTGACAATCTTAAAAGCCACTGACACAATCCAATGCTTTGGGGGAGTAAAAGACCAGGGAAAATTGAACCGTTGAGAGGAGAACTGTCAAGCAACCAACATGTAAAAACTGCCTGAAAAAAATAGCTCTCTTAAAGGTATCTTTATCAATCAGCAACCTGGGAAACAGAATCCCCAAGAAGAAGAAAAGAAGACCGGAATACAGAGAAGAACCGAAAGTTGTCTGGTCTTGAGATAAGAAGTTTTGTTTTGTAAATCTTTTGTTAATCTGAGGTTTTATCGGGCTAGTATTATAGAAGGGAAGGTAAAAGATAGGTTAGAGTAAGGAGTTGTAAATAGTTGTTAATTAATTATTCTCTGTTATACTTTAAGAAATAAAGTTATTAATTTTTACTTTAAATAGTTCATGACTTATCGAAATTTCATAAATTACTGCACGGGATAAATCTTTTCTATGTAGCTGGTTCAAATCAGCAGTGGGGTTTGCATCATGCTGTAACAATTTGGGATCTCGTCATTGGGATTTGAACTGGTTTAGACAGATTTGAATAGATTTGGGGTTACGAAAATTCCCAGCAGATTTAAATACTTGCAGGTTAGTGTCCCAGATCATTAAATAAAACATAGGTGAGACAATTTGTTTAAATTCAGTGACTTGTAGTTGATTAAATTAAAAGTCAGAGAAATGGCTCTTAAAATTGCTGAAGAAGTTCTAGGATTTGAAGATGATTCTCAAATTTGCCAAGAAAGTTTATAAGGAAAGAAAAAGGTCATATTTATAGAATTAGCAAACAAGTTAGATTTGGGTTTAACCAAGGACAAATGTAAAGCTGAAATTGTAAGGGAATTACTCAATTTAGGTGTGTCAGAGAAATGGATAAGTGCAATAGAGGTAGAAAAACTGAAATTACCATTGAAGAAAATGGAGTTAGAAGATAAACAAAGGGAGAAAGAAAGGGAAAGAGAGAGAGAAGAGAGAGAGAGAGATGGTTCTTCACTGAGCAAAGAGAGAGAGAAGAAAGGGAGAGAGAAAGCAAGAGAGAATTGGAACTTGAAAAGTTGTGACTTAGTCAGCAAAGTCAAGTTAACAGGATGGACATTAAAAGAGGAGGTAGTGATATATACTTCAAATCTCTGCCACATTTTGATGAGAGAGATGTTGAAGCCTCCTTCATTTCATTTGAAAAAATGGCTAGGCAGATGGAATTGTCTGAAGATTTATGGGTAATGCTAGTTCAGACTAAATTGCTAGGCAGAGCTGGTGAGGTATTTGTCACGCTGTCAGATGAGGTGTCAAGTGATTATGAAGAGGTTAAACAAGTTATTTTAAGTACTTATGAATTGGTACCAGAAGCATATAGACAGTGGTTTAGAAAAACAAAGAAGGAACCAGGTCAGACTTATGCTGAGTTTGAAAGAATTGAACATAGTCATTTTGATCGATGGATGCCTGTTTTGAAAATGGATAAGACATTTGATGCTCTAAGAGAGATTATTCCACTGGAGGAGTTTAAAAACTCACTTCCAGAGATG
>NW_025203802.1:0-1774 GCF_004010195.1 Chiloscyllium plagiosum
CTCTGCAGAATGTACAGGAAAATAAAACAGTCACCGACAGCACAATTAATGCGTCTATTGCTGATTTATTTCTAATATGTTGATACGAAGTACAACTGGCTTATCAGACTTAGCAATGCTCAATCCAGTTACAACACTACTATGCTAGCCTCAACTACTACCTAGTTATTGATGTGAATTGACTTTATGTCTTTAGTTCCACAAGTTCCATGTGCTCATTTGGTATTTCTCAGCGATTTTCTGGATCTTCCTCCGTGATGACAGATGCAAAGTAACTGGTTACTTTCTTGGCCATTTCCCTGTTCTCCACAATAACCTCTCCTCTCCCGATTATAAAATTCCACATTTGACCTCGCTTTTATTTTGTTTTCTTTGCAATACAGATTATAGATTTATGCAGTCTTCGTGTTCTTCTTTCACAGAATCATTAAAAGCCCACAGTGTGGAAAAGGCCCTTGGGCCCAACAGGTCCGCCCCGCCTCTCCAACGAGTAACCACTCAGACCCATCCCCCTCTGATTCTACACGTTGCGACATATGCACCTAATCTACACATCCCTGAACGCTTTTGGAAAATAAACATTTCCAAATCAGCTAACCTGTAAATCTTTGGACTGTGAGAGGAAACCGGAGCACCTGGAGGAAACTCACGCAGACACGGGGAGAATATGCAAACTCCACACAAACACATTTCTGAGAATTCTCCAGTTTCCACAATGTCTAGAATTCTTCTGAACTCACTTCCTTTGATCAATATAATCTTTAATTTATTACGTTAGCCTTCATTAAGTCACTTGCCCTTTCTTCGGTGATTCTACCTTAAAGAAACAGACATATTTTACAGACATTGCAGTATTTCTGTAGATCTCCTGTAGATATCTAAGAACACAGCAAGAGGCCAGAGAAGATATTGTGGGGGTCCAAGCTGATATTTTTGCATCATCGTTGTACACGGGGGAGGTCACGGAAGACTGGAGGGTAGTGAATATTGTGCCCTTGTTCAAGTAGTGTTTGTGAAGAAGAACCAGTGAACTATAGACCAGTTATCTCAACAACTGGGCGGCACGATGGCACAGTGGTTAGCACTGCTGCCTCACAGCACCAGAAACCCGGGTTCAATTCCTGCCTCAGTCGACTGACTGTGTGGAGTTTGCACATTCTCCCCGTGTCTGCGTGGGTTTCCTCCGGGTGCTCCGGTTTCCTCCCACAGTCCAAAAATGTGCATGTTAGGTGAACTGGCCACGCTAAATTGCCCGTAGTGTTAGATGTAGGGGAATGGGTATGGGTTGGTGCGCTTCGGCGGGTCGGTGTGGACTTGTTAGGCCGAAGGGATTGTTTCCACACTGTAAGTAATCTAATCTAATCTAAACTGTGACATGTAAGTTCCTTGAGAAGGTTCTGAGATAACATATACATGCATTTGAAAAGACACGGTTTCATAAGGAGCAGTCAGCACTGCTTTGTGCATAGGATATCATGGCTCACAATTCTTTAGCGTTCTTTTGAGGAAGTGAGCGGGAATGTTGATGAGAGTATGGTGGTAGCCGTCGTCTATCTCGGTTTCAGAAAGGCCTTTGATAAGGTTCCACATGATAGGCTTCTCTGAAAGGTTCGATAGCATGGAATCCAGGGGGATCTGGCAAATTGGATACTCAATTTCCTTGATGGTAGAAAGCAGAGGCTAATACTGGAAGGATGCTTGTTGGACTTGAGGCCTGTGACTAGTGGAGTGTCTCAGGGCTCTGTGCTGGGCCTATTACTGTTTGTTATCTATA
>NW_025203802.1:3750-8931 GCF_004010195.1 Chiloscyllium plagiosum
CAGGACAAGCATCAATATCCTCCCCACCTTGTCAGGATAGCTGTCACCGTACTCTCTCTGCTCCCTCACACTCACTACTTATTATAGCACCCACCCCCTAACAAGGCTCGCATCTATCTCCAAATAAAGGCTCACGCACTCACACTGTCACTATTGAATTCAGCACCTTCGCCCCCCTACCCCTCACCCCGTGCGCTCTCTCTCCCTCCACTATACTCCCAACATTAATAACACTGCATGGATGCAACACTGTGGACTGACTCCCTCCGGACTCCTCACCATTCCCCGTCCCCCTCTACCTACACCAGCACTAACAGCACGGCCACACA
Source organism: Chiloscyllium plagiosum (assembly GCF_004010195.1). Taxonomy (NCBI): domain Eukaryota; kingdom Metazoa; phylum Chordata; class Chondrichthyes; order Orectolobiformes; family Hemiscylliidae; genus Chiloscyllium; species Chiloscyllium plagiosum. The sequence goes on from NW_025203802.1 coordinate 4,080, forward strand.
ATCCAACCATCACTCCACGCCCCTTCTCCTATTCCAGGAGAAACGGACTGTAATAGAAGAGAAAGGGCCAGGTCCGATTGTGGACCAGCCGATATCTGATCCCTCCTCCACCCGACCCACACCCCCCCAACCCCCGCCATGTGGGGAGGACCCTGGTATGAACCGGAGTGGACCGGGGGGTGTCGTATGGAGATTCCGTGACATCCATGTCCCTCCAACTGAGTAAAATACAATGTTCAGTGAAGGGCAATTCGCACTTTAACAATTCTGTCTGTTTTCATAATTTTCTCCCTCCCTAAACAACAAATATCTCATTGCAGAGAGATACAGACACTAAAATATTCAGAGACATATGTAACCATGCCAATATACTGACACTCACAGTACATACATGGAGGTGGACCCGCACACGTGTAGTGGCATACGGAGACATAGACAGTCGCACACAAATAGACAAAAGCACAAGTAAAACGCACAGGCTAATACACAGATAAACCGAAGTCAGCACATAAATACACAAACACACAGACACATGAACAAACACACACAAGTACAGAGACACAGCCACTAGTGCTTATAAAACAGAGATAGATAGGTTTTTGTTGAATAAGCATGTCAAGAGTTACAGAGAGTAGTCAGGAGAATGATTTTGAGAAACCTCTAAGCCAGTATTAAATGGCATTCAGAGTCGATGGGCCGAATGTCCTAATTCTGCGTTTTTAATGCTTGTGTGGTGTCATGCTATCAGTTATTCTCTTCCTGGGACAGGAGCAGAGAATGAGTTTAATACATATTTGATTGAAAAGGGTCAGTGGTACAATTGGACAGTTTTAGAGGGCTGAATGGTTTATGTCTATGCCTAATTATTCTGCCCTTGTCTTTTAAAAGAGGTGGCGATTTCATGTTAGGTTAACAGTTTAAAATAACAGGTCCCACATTGAAATAAGGTCGCCCCTTTCTCTTTAGTGTTGTATTATCTGTAGGATCCTCATCCTCAGGGAGCAGTGAAGACTCGGTTTTTGAAGATATTCAAGGCTGAGCTCGGCTGATCTTTGCTGGACAGGAGAGTCAATATTTATTGGGAACAGACAGGAGACAGGAGACGGATCACAAAGGGATCAGTCATGAGCATTCTGACTGGTGGCGCCGAATGGACGACTGCTGCCCCTACCCCATGTGTTGTTCCCTCAATCCATCCTCGAGGCTGTTACAGAGACATGCTGCGCCATGTGTTGTTCTCCCTACGCCATGTGTTGTTCTCGTAATCCACGCTCGATGCTGTTGCAGAGACATACTGCTGCCCCTACCCCATGTGTTGTTCCCTCAAGCCACCCTTCGATGCGGAGACAGAAATATACTGCTGGCCCTACCCATGTGTTGTTCCCTCAATCCACCCTCGAAGCTGTTGCAGGATACATTGCTGCCACTGCCGTATGTATTGTGCCCTCCATCCACACTCGACGCTGTGACAAAGATAGGGTGCCACCTCATTCAGCCAATCATTATCGTTACCATGAGACTGGAGGAGACCATTCTACCTGTTTAACGAGTTACGGAGGAAAATAGAACTAATCATTTTAGCTCATTGAGGATATTTTACTGCACAGAACGCCATGTAAACATCTGAGCCGTTACACAGGAAACTGTTGCTAACAGGAAATAAAGAGTATCGATAAATGCTTATTTTCACATTACAAAGCTGGAACTGGTGGAGTGCCTCAGAGATCACTATGGGATCATCAACGATCAATATTCTGGATTTTTCTCTTTTGTTATTGAAAGGCACTGTGTATAACAACAGCAATGAAGCACTTCAATATCATCCATTATGATCCGTTCCAGAGAATGTTCACGACGAGCGCACGCGGTCCAGTTTGGTGTTCAGTTGACATGATTGCATGTTTCAACACAGAGAGGGAGAATAATGCTCCCTGCCTGAAAAGCAGCAGCCGATTGATCCCTCTGTCTTCTTTTGTTCCACCTGACAACAGTAAATGTCTGACTCACCTCTACCTGATGAGTCGTGGAATATTCCTGATGAGAGATTAATTGGAATCTCTCTACCGTCTGAAGCAAAGGGAATTCAGCTAAATCCAACTATTCTAGGGAGAAATCACATCACAAGTAGCTTGTCTGAGCAGATTGGGCGACATGGCGGCTCAGTGGTTAGCGCCGCTGCCTCCCAGCACCAGGGTCCTAGTTTTGATTCCAGCCTCGGGCGACTGTCTGTGTGGAGTTTGCATATTCTCCCCGTACTTGGGTTTCCTCCAGGTGTTCCGGTTTCATCCCACAGGTCCAAAAATGTGCAGGACAGGTGAATTAGCCATGTTAAATTGCCCATATTGTTCCGTGCATTAGCCAGAGGGAAATGGGACTGGTGGGTTGATCTTGGGAGAGTCGATGTGGATTGTTGGGCTGAAGGGCCTGTTTCCACACTGTAGGGAATCTATTCTAATGACTTCAGAGGACCGAATAACATTTGAGACAGTCTATCCATTTGTAATGAGTTCAACCATTATGAAACTCTGGAAAGCTTTTATTTTTCTGTTTTGTCTTAAGATATTTGTGTGTTTGTGTGTGTGTGTTTGTGTGTATGTGTTTGTGTTTCACATTATTCTAGAAGATGAGCCAGGCTGACATTTATATCATTAGCCATATCACTAAACTTTGAAATTTGTTGTAGACAGTGGAGCAGTGTGACTGCAAAAGGAAACACTGACCCTGCAACATTGATTGGAGCACGAATGACAAATTCTAAAAGGGCTGTTCACGTGGGAGTTCCCTTCCCCAGAAGTTTGTGGTGCCTGGATGTTTACATTTATTCAAAGTTGTGTCTGTTAAATATTTGATAGACAAGTGAATGTAGGAAAATAGTGCACGTGCAGAAGAGGACTGCTGAGACCACAATCAGATCAGCTACGATCTTAGTGCGTGGCAGAGCAAAGACAAAGTGCCTTATAGCCCTCTACTACTCCTCAGTCCGATGCTCCAATATTCCAATCAGCCCCTCACAGCTCCTGCACAGGAGTAGACAGAGGCCAATCACTCGAAATACCTGGTCCACAGAAATGCAGGATCTCCTTCTGTCCCTCACTATTGTCACATAAAATTTGGCGTGGGTTGGAAAATGTTAATTCAAAACCCAGGCTGGTCTCAAAAGACGCCTCTGGTCTATTAATAGTGTGTCTCCTCTCTACAACTTGTGCTTCATTTGTTGGTCATGGTGCAGACCCAGATTCTTTGTGAATACAGTCCCCATACCTCATCCTGAGATGACTTATAAAATGCTTTGCTCTCTCTAACTGCAACATCCAATAACGGAATGTTCAGGAAAATTACAACCATTAACTTCCTAATTACAGAATATGAGAGCATAAGGAACAGGAACGGATGGTAATTCGGATGGTCAGGCCTGTCGTGCCATTGTATAATATTATGGATGATCCACTGTTGTTATCAACTCTGCTTTATTTCCCAATTCTTCACATCCCTCAATTCTATGGCAGGTCAAAAACCCACCTCGGTCCTCTGTAAATACCTTCGGTGATATAGCTCCACGAACTCTCTTGACCAGATAATTTCTGACATTCACTATCCTCTGTGAGAAAGTTACACTCCCCAACCATACACTATAACCTATTTGTATGTTCAAAAGAGGTGAAAACAGCAGTTCATGTAAGAGTGACAGACCCTGATATCAAGGCAGGGGTTGACTCAGGATGGTATCAAGAAACGTTGACTAAATTAAAGTTAATAGGAATCAGCCACCATCACTCCACTGGAGGTCAGCCATCGCACAGAGGAAATGCTCATGGTTGGTAGACATCAATCCTTTCCGTCCCGGGACATCCCTACAGGAGATCCTCAGGGTAGTTTCCTCCACACAATCATCTTCAGCTGCGTCATAAATGTCCTTCCCCATCATTACATCAGAAATGGGGATGATCACTGAAGATCACACAATGTTCAGAACATTTTCCCCCCTCAGCTCCTGAAGCAGTCTATGTCCATGTGCAGCAAGAACCGGACAGCATTCCAGTTTGTGCTGTTAAAGTATGGTAACATTTATGTAATAGCAGGGCCAGACATTGCACATTTCCATCGTTAAAAGAGGAGCTCATTCAGCATCTCAACCTGGTCACACACGAATATGAGCTAGCATTCAGCCCATCAAATCTACTGAACAGGAAGAGTGGCAATACGTTCAATATTTCTGCCTGTTACATAGGAAGAGGAGGGGTCTGGTCAGCACATCGAACTGTTAAATAGGAACAGGTGGAGCCCAAACAGTCTCCAGAAACTGTTCCACGGGACCAGGAAGAGGCAATTCAGCCTCGCAAAGGCTTATACAGGAACAGGAGGATGTCTCTGATGCTCCAACATGACAAATCACAGGAGTAGATCATGATGTTCATCGTGGCTCCTTTGTCTGTGGAACAATTGCTACTTTAACGTGGTTTGCTGGCATTGAGGAGGGAAGCGAGATGTTTTCTGTCAAGTCTCAAAGAGACATCTTCCATCTCCGAAAAGGCAGACCCGGGTTCTCCGTGGGGGCCAGAAGCTGGTGGGAATAGTTAACTGTTTTAGATTGAAGGTATTGCAGCTGATATTAGGATTGTGAATAAAATGACGTTCAGTGCAGGATCACACACCAAATACACTGCATTAATATGTGGAGTTTTTATTCAAAGTCTGGATTTTCTGCTCTCCCATTGATATGGGGAGTGGGGGGTGGTTGGGGGGAATGTTCTCAGAGTTAATAAAAGTATCTAGAATTTCGTAAAGTTAGTTAAAAAAGAGGTCGTGGGATCCATCACCCTATCAGTATCTATTTAGAACAATATGTGTGATT
>NW_025203803.1:0-2892 GCF_004010195.1 Chiloscyllium plagiosum
CATTTTTATCCTTTTCTTTTCCTCATTCAACACCATTAATAATAGTCTTGTCTTTTACATGGGGTCTCAGCAATATCTCCCCCATCTTCTCTCTCTGTCAAAACAGTAAAATAACCCATTTTCACGCCCTTTCAGCTCTGAGTTGAAGCATTATCTCTGTTTCCCTCTACAAGGATGCTGCTTGATCTGCTGAGTCTCTGCAGCATTCTGTGTTTCTTTCAGTTTTGCAGCATGAGCAATATTTTGTTTTAACTGAACTTCTGACGTCTGATCCTATCCTCCTCACCGTTCATTGTCTTTCTGTCTAACCTTGAAATCTTCTCCTTCCTATGTAACATATTTGTCTATGTCATTTATGTATGTATTACAAAGATCAGTGTTACTAACACTAGCCATGAGGGAAGAAGAATAATGTATCTTCCTGCAGTCTATCTACCTTCTCATCAACCTGTCTCAGGGATGTTATTACTCATCTCTGGAACAGTCGGGATTTGAACCCAGGATCTCTTGCCTGGGATAAGAAAAGCCCTCTCCCTGCAGCTAATCATTACGTGCACAGCATTTCTCTCTGAGGAATGTCCCTCAGCCAATGGCAATCCTCCTTCAATCGCATGTTTACATTTTCCTAATAAGTCAATTAAATAGCATCTCTCCTTTTGAAAGTCTACATATATAACATGAAATATGTGAAAATCAGCTAATTCCAGTTACTTTATCGAAGAACTCCATCAAGTCTTTAATACCTGTCATTTGTTAATCTCTTCTTCAAAGAACAAAGCCACAATTTATCTTGGATCATCAGGCTGCACTATTTGCAAACTTCCATGCCTCTTGGCCCACTCCCATTTTTTCATTGCTCCTTTACTCAGCAACCCTCACACATTGTTGCAGCTGTACAGGACATTGGTTAGGCCACTGTTGGAATATTGCATGCAATTCTGGTCTCCTTCCTATCAGAAAGATGTTATGAAACTTGAAAGAGTTCAGAAAAGATTTTCAAAGATGTTGCCAGGGTTGGAGGATCTGAGCTACAGGGAGAAGCTGAACAGGCTGGGGCTGTTTTCCCTGGAGCGCCAGAGGCTGAGGGGTGACCTTATAGAGGTTTATAAAATTATGAGGGGCATGGATAGGATAAATAGACAAGGTCTTTTCCCTGGAGTCGGGGAGTCCAGAACTAGAGGGCATCGGTTTAGGGTGAGAGGGGAACGGTATAAAAGAGACCTAAGGGGCAACTTTTTCACGCAGAGGGTGATATGTATATGGAATGAGCTGGCAGTGGATGTGGTGGAGGCTGGTACAATTGCAACATTTTAGAGGCATCTGGATGGGTATATGAATAGGAAGGGTTTGGAGGGATATGGGCTGGGTGCTGGCAGGTGGAACTAGAGTGGGTTGGGATATCTGGTCAGCATGGACGGGTTGGACTGAAGGGTCTGTTTCCATGCTGTACATCTCTATGACTCTATGTCTCTAAAGAACAAAGCCACAATTTATCTTGGATCATCAGGCTGCACTATTTGCAAACTTCTGTGCCTCTTGGCCCACTCCCATTTTATCATTGTTCCTTTACTCAGCAACCCTCACACATTCTATCCAGACCAGCGAAAAGTTTTACTTTAACAAAGTCTGGGACAAAGGCACTGGATTGAAAGGAGTTCAATGACCCTGTTTGTTCAGGGACTGGAATTAATGTCAATCTCTGTGGGCCCTAATTGAGTCTCTGGATGGATTCCTCCTTCTATTAATAAATGAGTGTCAGCTGCAACATTCCTCGAAACAGGGAGCGATGACAGATCAGAATCTGAGGAGAGCAGACTACAATGTTACCACAATGGGCCGGAGTCTCTCTGGGACAATTGACTATTTTTCTGCAAATTATCACCGAATGTATTTGGAACGTCGGATCCGATACATACTTTGGATTATTCAACACATTTACTATCCGACTCTCGCTGCTGTTGGTATTCCTAGTAAGTATCTCTGTCTGGCTGGTAATTCTGTGAATCATGATGTAACTTTATGACTATTCTTCTCATTTCCTATTCCCCAACTTTCATCTTTTCGAATGGGTTTCCTACACTGACATGCACACACTCACTCTGCCTTTCCTGCAAGCACACCTTTCAGTTTATGGAGAGAATCTGTATTGCAGAATTATATTTTATTTTGCTCTAAAAATGCATAAACTACAGTCAACCCATGTAAGATGCTGTAAATCTCACTTTAGAATTACAACCAGTCAGACAGACTTTAACCTCACACCTTTAATGCATTGTCTGAGCTGAGATGACACCTTTTGTTCGTGAATATGAATTTATCATGAGAATGTGACTTAAAAGGAGTTCTGGGATTTACCTAATAATGAAGTGAAGTTAGGAAACCCATTCTAAAAAAATGAAAGACTTAATCTGAGTTTGATTAATATATTCAAGCCGCATGACACTGAAATCTTTTGTGAAAATTTCTGCATCTTATAGTCCTGCTCCAGAACCACCTGATGAAGGAGCAGTGCTTCGAAAGCTAGTACATCCAAGGAAACCTGTTGGATTATAACCTGGTGTTGTGTGATTTTTAACTTTGGAAACATTTCCAGGTTGAGTTCCTGTTGTCCCTGCTCTGCCCAACTGCCCAGTCCATTGATATCCTCCTGCAGGTTGCAGATACCCTCCTCACTTTTTACCAGCCTTCCGAGTTTCATGCCACCTGTGAACTTCTTTATCATATTCCCCTGAATTTAAGTCTAAATCATTCATCTACAAAACAGAGAGCAAGCTCCCAGCACCGTGCTCTGTGAAACCCCATTGATATCAGACTTTGTGTCACAGAAACATTCCTTAACCATTCCCCTCTCCCTCTTGCCTCTCAGCCAGTTTTACATCCAGCATGTCACTT
>NW_025203803.1:4395-8932 GCF_004010195.1 Chiloscyllium plagiosum
GAAAAAGACCTTCAAGAGCTGTATAGTTAATTTGATCCATATCAGAGAGATGTGTGTCTCAAAGCACAAAATATTTCTGTTTTTCAGCTCCTCCTGAGTGTTCCCTTTTGGTTTTCAGGGCTGCCCTTCCATTCTCGCTAACTCCTTTATTAATTGATGCAGTCACCGTGTGGCATTACCTTCTGTGTTTGTCTTCATGGATATTTTCATTCATAAACAGAACTCAGGAAACTTATTAATATTATCAATAACCACAGTGTTAACCCACAATAAAGCCACAATATTTCGGGAAAACATTCATTTCCTGGATGGATGCTGTAGTCAAATTGACACTAAACAAAAGCCATAAGTTTGCAAAATGTACTTCCCCAAAATAAGTGACACATAATTCACGGGACACAAAAAGCTACAACAATAAACATGCTTCCTGCAGACTGAAGGAGTGACCGTTCATGTGTTTCCACACATAGTCACAAAGTTGGAATAGGTTTTAAACCAATTTGTTGCTACCTACTTTTACTGAGATGTGAGAACATAAATATTTATTTGTTTATTTATTATTCAATCAAATAAAAATATCAGATGTCAATTTCTGATTTAAATATAACAATTGGCTCCATCTACATGACAATATAATCTACTGAAATTCTCCCAAAGAGAAGGCCACATACGCTCAGGGACTAAAGCTAGAAATACAAACTCTACTTGCAAGCAATTCATCAGCTCAGTGATTTCGTCTTTCCCTCATTCCTAGTTCGTGGCGGTTTCTTTTGTTAACAGATCTGAATCCAATCTCTGTTGTTTGCAAAGTCCCCCGTCTCCCACTTCACTTGCAACCTCTCTCTCTCGACCACCCCCTTGAAGTTTTTATTCTCTTCCTCTCTCTCTCTTTCCAATCTTGCTCTCTCTCTATCTCTCTGTCTCTCTCTCTCTCTCCCTCCCACTGTCTTGCAGTGTCAATCTCTTGCTTCCACCCCCCTCCTTCCTGTCTAACCTGTTATCATGTGACCTCTCCATGTCCCTCTCCCACTGGGTTCCCATTGTCCCCTGAGACCCATTGTAGCCTCCCCATAACATCCCAATCCCCTCAAGGCCTCATTGTCTCCTCCCAGGTTCCTTGCAGTTTCCTTCTTGCCTTTACACCACCCCTTGACCTGTCTGCAATGACTGGCTTGGCTCCTCCCTCTGGCTCTCCTTGCCAGACCTTTCCTCCATCCACATGCTCCTAGCCCTAAGGCCACTTTCCCTCACAGAGAACCTCCCTGCTCACACTTACCTTGCTGCATGCTTCCCCCGCCTCCACTCCCCAATCAAAAGTTGTTTCACTCTTGCGTTCATCATTGATAGGCACATCAGTAAACCTATCAGCAGCAATCATGGTTATGCGTAGCTTGTGACTGGAGGAGCAGCTGCTCTCCATTCTCACCCACTTCTGGTTACTCTCGGAACATGATAAACAGCACAACTGCTATCTCATCCAGCATTCTTTTGACAAGTGTTGGATGTATTTCATCTGAACCTGGGACATGTCAACTATTGATTTTAAGAATTTCCTGAGCAACATTTCATTATGATTGTAATTGTGTCTAATTCGTCCCTTTCTTTCAACTTGTTTTTCATGCTCATTTCTCGAATGTTATTCAAAAGACTGGCACAAAATATGTGTTCAATGAATCCACTCTTTCTTTATGTCCCATTATTATATCTTTACTGAATACAATAACACAGTTGAAAATCTCAATACGTACTGTAATGTATTAACTGTGTCTATAATAAGGTGGAACTTTACGCTTGGCTGAATATAATGTGTTCTTGTTTATTTTCCTTTCTCATAGTTAACATAGTGACAATTCTGATTCTGTCTCAGAGAAAGTGTGATCTTTCTAAATGTATCACTCGCTACCTGGTGGCCATGGCAGCAGTGGACTTACTGCTCATAATCATAGATCTGATTTTGAGACACGTTCCAATTATTTATAAAACTGAATTTACATTTCTGCAGACCATCCCTGTGTGTAACATCCACGCCGTCCTGGTTTTTGCAGCTATGGACTGCTCTGTCTGGTTTACGGTCGCTTTCACCTTTGATCGATTTGTGGCCATTTGTTGTCAAAAGATGAAAGGCAACTATTGCACTGAGAAAACAGCATCCATGGTTCTGGAAACAATAACTGTGCTCAGCTGTTTAAAGAGCATTTCCTGGTATTTTATGCTAACACCTTGGTATAGTCTGATGAATCATCCTTGGTTTTGTTTGGCAAAAAAATATGTTACGTTATCTCTGATCTGGGGATCAATTGAGCTTATTCACTACATTCTGACCCCAGTGCTCCCATTTGTTCTGATTCTGCTGCTCAATGCTTTCACTGGGAGGTACATTTTAGTGGCCAGCAGAGCCCGCAGGAGACTCCAGTCTGACAGCAGGGGGCAGCATTCCAAGGACCGACACTTGGAGAGCCGAAGGAAATCCATCATTTTAATGTTTGTTATCTCAGGAAATTTCATCCTGTTATGGTCAGTGTTTCTGGTGTATTCTACATGGAGGCGATTGTATCGGTTGGGGTATAAGGCTGTATTTTTACATTACTTTTTACGAGATATAGGATTCATTCTCCAGCTCCTGACTTGCTGCACAAACACGTGTATATATGCTGTGACCCAGACTAAGTTCAGAGAACAGCTGAAGAACATGGTAAAACAGCCTTTTGCTCAATTAGCAATATTTATAAAATGATGAGATGGATTGATGCATTCTGGGATCACAATTGAACACTCCAGGCCCCTTGGGTCAGTGATAAAGACACAGTGAGGTCAGTCTGCTCTCCCTGACGTCTGTGAGACACACAGAGTAGGTTCAGTCAACACTCCCCATGATCCTTGAAACAGACACAGTGCAATCGATCAGACCTTCCTGGATCAGTGAGACAAACACAATGCTTTCCCTGGGTAAGTGACAAACGTTGGCCCCTATAGACACTGTGCATCACTCCTTATGTCGAATAAGAGTCAGATAAAATGGAAACAGACACTTCAGTCTAACTCATCCACGCCAACCATCTTCCCAAGCTAAACTATTCCCACCTGCCTGCACTTGGCTCATATCCCTCCAAACCTTTCATATTCATGTACATATCGGAGTGTCTTTTAACCCTTGTAACTGTACCTCCACCCACTGCTGTCTCTGGCAGTTCATTCCACACATGAACCACGCTCTGTGTAAAAAAGTTACCCCTCATGTCCTTTTGAAATCTTTCTCCTCACACCTTAAAAGGATGCCCCCTAATTTTGATCTCCCCCCAAGAAAAGACCATTGTCATTCACCTTGTCTAGGTCCCTCATGATTTTATAAACCTCAATAACGTCACGCATCAACCTCCTGTGCTCCAGTGAAGAAAGGTCTCCGTCTCTCCAGTCTACTTTGATATCTCAAACACTCCATTCCCGGCAACACCCTGGTAAATCATTACTGAACCCTCTCCAGTTTAACAGTATCCTTCCTGCAACAAGGCAACAGGAACTGCACACAGTCCTCCAGAAGGGACCTCACCAACATCCTGTACACAATCAATATAACGTCCCACACTCAGCAGCAGATATCCCTGTGCAAAGATCCTAAACTGCATTTAAAATAATCCAGCAAATATCTCTATAATTGTCAACACAGATAAAACTTTACGTGATTACAGTGCATAACAAAAAGCTAAATTATGATAAATTGGTGACAGCAAATGTTACTGAAATCATTGCAGCAAATATTGTTTAACGTGCTCACAACAAAGAACATTTAAACTGCTCACTCTGTGTAACATTTAAAAGACAGGGATGACAGTCACTGATGTGACCCCATTTGAAATCGCTCCTTCCTTCTCAGAGGCAATTCAGCATCAGCAGCAAATACTGACTTTCCCGATGATGCCCACGTCGTGTGAATGAATGTCTGTGAAAACATTCTTGAAGAATTGACACAGATAAAAACTGATATAAGGCATCATAGTGATATTCAGCTCCATGTTTTAAACTTCATGTACCACAAATAATACCTGATAAAATAAGAGCAAGTACTTGGTGAAATATTATTTGATAGTCATTTGATATTACAGAACTTGAGCATTGCTGGAAAAGACATTTTGTCAGAGCTTATTGTTTTACACACATTAGGATAATTTGCAAGAATACAGTTGAACAGGAACATTGATACTCTACAAGGGAAGAGTGCTGATTGCTTGGCAAGTAGACTCTAATGGAGACATTGCTGTCAAAATGCACCAATCACTGATGATTGATAGTTGACCCTCGGTGTTTGTTTAAATTTGAAACCAAGTAGTTTGACTCTGATTAATTACAGCATTGCTCTATCAATAAAGAGACTGGGAATGGCTGTGTGCTTTTTGCTGAATTCGAACAGAGTTAATGAATGTTTCTACTCTTTTCATCTGCAAAGAACAGGTTTCTGTGTATTAAACTTTGTATCTTCCAGTATGCACAAGTATCCTACACTGTGAGCCCAATTGACAATCCTAACTTACATATAAACATA
>NW_025203804.1:0-8933 GCF_004010195.1 Chiloscyllium plagiosum
TTATGTCTGCAACTTCCTCCTGCACCTCTCGCGATGCCCATTTCTCTTTACCTTGCTCCAACCCCTACACTTTTCCCGACTGTGTACCATTCTCCAATGTATAACCAGCTGTGTAAAATCCATTAGTCCTTGAAGAGTTCGGATGGCCTAACCACCTTCTACCCCGACACACCTCTGGACCGCTACAGCATCTAAATCCCTCCCAGATTAATTCCACATGATCTGTCTTGAAGAAATCCGGGCCGATGATCCTGCAGTCGCTGGGACTTCCTGGGAACCAATTTTCTCTGTACCTGAGAGTTCCAACATGGAACGATTCAGTTAGTTCCTTGCTCCATATTAAACAGTGCTGCGATGTTAGCATTTTTCCAGTTCCCCTACCCCATCCCTTTATCGCATGAAAATTGGACAATGATGGGCAGTAAAACAGGGGATTTTTGACCCGGCTCCTTTTAACAACCAGGAACATTGTGATAGTCCATTATAAAGATATAAACCTCCATGAAAATTCCCCTCTCCATAATTTTCTCACTCCCAAAATTTCACACTTTATTTGGAACATTTGCCTGTTTTTACCAGACTGACAGAGGCCGAGATCGTCGTGTGATTTGGTCAAGTCGGTATTTTAGTCGAGATTCAGTTGAAGGATTTCTCTCCCAAGTTTAACTGCATAGTCTCATAATGCCATGCTCAATCTGCCTCATTAACTATCTTCCCTGCCCCGATGATCTTCCTCTAAACTGACACTAACCTGATGATTTTTCCCTTCGTCGCAACAACTGTCCACTGCCTGTATATCCAACAATGAACCTGCCTCCCTGTTCCAGGTGTCAAATTTAAAACGTCATTAAACTGTTGGGTTTTCAATCCGAAACTCCCCTGGACATGGCAGAGGGGAAAAAGGGGGCCACATTTTCTGGCTATCCTCTGAGGTTCTGGTGGATGGCATGGTGCAGGACTGCCTCCAGGACTGACAGGGAAGACCATGAATCCCGTCCCGCCCGGCTTTGTCTAAGATTGACTCCTTGGTCAGTGAGGTGCCAGACTTCTGTGTGAATGCTAGTCTTGCAAAACGTCAGTGACCTCCTCCACTCCACCAGACCTCGCACTCACTCTATCTATGTTATTGCACCCACCTCCCACCAATATTCATGTTCTACCACTCCCACTAATGCAGGTCTCTCTCTCTCTCACCACTTCTCTACCCACCTTCCCAGCTCTGCCGGCTGGTGTGCTGCCGAATCACTCAGGCCACCTCACCATCTTTCCCCCAGCTGTCCCAGAACTGACAGATTTAAAACCCACTTTCATCTCCCTAATACGACTTGGCAATTCTCACTTTCCGGAAGGAACCACCCTACAATAGGGCAGAAAGAGCCAAGAGAGACTGGGGTATCCCCAACATTCAGCTAACCACATCTAAAAGGGGAACAATCGTGACCATAAAAATCACGAGAAGCTGACTGACACTGTCCAAGATCTCGGACTGATATCTGAGACTCAGCTTGACACACTGTGCTGGGCAACATCACTGACTGTGGGCAATGATATCAAGCTTCGTGGTTTTGTGCCTGTTGTAAACAACAAGATAATGCAACAGTCGTGTAAACCTGGTAGCTCTGGCTGAGGGCAAATATTCATAAAGGCAGGGTTCGGCAAGAGAATCATTCTGTAGGCATTCAACTCAGCTCAAATTGAGTGTAGTCACAGACCCAGTGAACAGCTCAGACTGAGCTCAGACTGCACTATTGAAGTACAGAAGCGTACTGTCAGTGGGTCTGAGGTATTCTGGCATGGTGAGGCTGGCAAGTTACAGATGCCTATACGGATGGGTGTGAGATGCGTGCAGCTTCTGTCTATGCAGCGTCCTCCCAGATGTTGGTGTTCAAGATAGAAGCCCACAGGAGCGAGGGGCGAGATGGAGCCACCGGTTCCCAGCTCTGACTTTACTGCTGAGTTTCCACACAGTGCAAAGGAGGATATGAAGCTGCAAATTGATGAAGGGAGACCTACAAAAATGTGGCTGTTGACCATCAGTAATTATTCAGTCAGCATCTCATTACTCCCTTGCGAAAACTTTGTCAAGATGTGTGAGTCCTGTTGGAGTGACGCTCATTCAGACTTGTGGAGGTTACTACATCATACCCCTGACTTTAACTTCAGAGATAATGGGCAGGTTTTCGCAAGACAGGCGAAATAGTTACAAGCTGCAAGGTTGCTAACTTATGATCTGATGTTCTAACGATAGCAGCTGGTTGTTCTTGGATAAAACTCGGAATGTTAGTGTCATGTAGCAATAGTAATGTGACTGCATGTTGACGAGCAATAGTGAGATGTTTCATGATGGTCATTGTCTGATATCTGTACGACATTATTGTTACGTAACACTTGTCAGTACAAGCATGGCTGATGCCCAGATCTTGCTGCATTTGGACTGATTTTGTGATCTGAGGAATTGCGAATGAAAAACTTGTGAACAAACCTCATTACATCTGACTATAGGAGCAAGCTTGCAGGCAGCTAGTTTTCCACCGTGCCTGATGTCTTTCTTGTTCAGGATGGCAGTGGATTTAGATGGTTCTGTCTCATTAGCCTTTTTACAGTGAATCTTGAAGATATTTTACGCTGCTACTACTGAGCTTTCATGGTGGAGGAAATGGATACTTGTGGAAGTGATAGCAATTAAATACGCTGTTTTTGCCCTGGGTTATACCTGGGATGTAATCCATCACAGGGTCTGGGGAGGCAGCAGGTGAATTACTGCAGAATTCCTACCCTCTGACCTGCTCTTAAAGACAATGTTATTTATGCAGTTATTCAAGGGAATGTTCTGGTCAAAGGGTAGCATCCAAGATGTTGATCACTACCATGTTGTGGACTCAGTGAATGTCATGCTATTGGAAATCAAAGACGAATGTTTTGACTCTTTATTGTCTTAATTGTATAATAATTGTGTGCCCTAAACATTACTTACAAATTGTCAGAATAAACTTGAGGTTTTCCATGTCTTGCTGCATTTACATACAGATTGTTTCAGGAAAGATAAGATTAATAAACATTCCGACGTCGGACCTTATGATGCGGAAAGGGTCATTGCAGCAGCTGAAAATGTTTGAGCCTCGGACACTGTCTTACCTGTGGCATGGATGCACAGGTGTTCTGTAGTTCAAATACTGACCATCAAAAAGAACTTTTTTTTTGCTGGTGATAATTCCAAACAGGAAAATCCCAGATTCCGATTAGCTATAATTTTACTCGGGCTCCTATTTTCTCACACTATTAAGTGATTCATTGGTGTTGGGAATAATTGCTCTCAGTGTCCGTTTTGAATTCCACTCTTTGGAACTGAGCTTGCAATGGGGTCAGGAGCTGAGTGAACCTGACAGGACAATAACTGAATGACACTGAGTAAGTTCTTGCTGATTGATCATATTATTACTGACACTTCCTTCACATTTACAATGTAGACCTTATACGGATGCATCAGTGACTGGCTGCAATGCAAGTGACATTTTCTTTGTTTGCAGGTCAGACTTGGGCAGTTTATCAAAATGTTGGTACTTTCGGTGTTCTTACTGAAATGGAACAGTTAGGCTAGTGATGTGGCAATCTCCGAAGTTGCATCACAGTTTCCAGTGTCTCCAGCTATTTTTTGATATGGTGTGGAGTGAATCGAATTACCTGAAGATTGGGGTATATGATGCTTGGGCCCACTGAAGGAGGTTAATGGATTACCTCCTCAGCTCTTCTGGCTGAAGCTTGTTACAAATTCATCAGCTTTAATACTTTCCTGATGTGCTGCGCGCCCCATAACTGTGGATTGTATTGTTGGAGAGTAGCGTCCTCCTCCAATGGTCGCTTTTATTCTCACTATCTTTTATGACTACATGGAGCAGGTCCGCAGAGTTAGATCTGAACCATTGACTAAGGAATTGGTGAGGTCAGTTGATCACTTGCTGCTTATGCTATTTAGCATGCAAGTCAGCCTGTTTGTAGAATGTTCCCTCTTATGGAGGTTTGGCTGATGCTGCTCCTGGCATGTCTTTGTGGACTCTTCATTGATCCAGGGTGGATCCCTGAATTGATTGGGTACTCTAGAGTGGGAGATATGCCGGTCCGAGAGATTGCACATTGTATGTCGTGTACGGAGTATAGTACTACCGTTGATAATGGTCCTCTACACCTCATGGTCGCATTGTCATTAGTTGTTCGAACTGTTTGAAGTCTGTCCCATTCAGCATACAGGTTGCTACATATCATTCTGGATGGTCAACGAAATGTTAAGATGGTCCTTCCTCCCCACAAGGTCTGTGCAGTGGCTATTTTTACCGATATAGTAAATGGAGAGGTGCATCTGCAGCAGGCAGACTGGTGATGATGCGGTCGATTGTATATTGCACTTTTATTAATTCCCACATAACCTGCTGCAGAGCAGGTAGCAGCCACAGGATCCAGCATCAATGCGGAGTATTTTAATGACTGTATACCAATGAGCTTCACCCCTCTGCCTCGTTGTGGTCTGTATTTTGGACGGAACCTACTAAAGAGGGTTGTGGCGTTGTCTGGGACATAGCGTTGTTAGAACATCGAACATAAAACATTGAAAACGAAACAATACTGCACAGAAAAGACAATTCAGCCTTCAATATTGCGCCGACATGCAAACTATTCTCAGTTCATTCTCCCTGCACTATCCCATCATCATCCATGTGCTTATCCAAGGATTGTTTATATCTCTCTAACGTGGCTGAGTTAACTACATTGGCAGGTAGTGCATTCCACGTCCATACCACTATCTGAGTAAAGAACCTGCCTCTGGCATCTATCATAAATCTATCATCCCTCAATCTATCGTCCCTTGGACGTGTTGACGTTATCATTATAGGAAAAAGACTTTAACTGTCTTCCCTATCTAAACTTTTGATTATCTTGTATATCTTCTGTTCACAGAATCTTGCTTTCCAGAAAATGTCTGACTGTTGCATGTTTGGTCTATGGGAAATATATGAGAGGTCACGTTTACAATTCGTATATTTTGTACAGTGAAGACTTAATATCACTTTATTTCTTACATTTTTAAAAATAAACGAAAACATCATTGATTTTCAATTGAAAACAATTGAATTGAACAATAATTAAATTACCAGAGGGCACTCATATCTATTGCCCAATTCAGTGACTATCGTAAACAGCTGATTCATGTTTAGACCAGTGAACACACTATCTCTCAGGCAACAAAGCTGTAGAAAATGACTTTGAGGGAAATCTGAATTCAGGCACCGTGCAACTGGACCCCACGACTAAGTCTAAAACACTGGTTATCTGCAAAATCTGTCCAGAGAGTTTCCAAACTGGATCTGGACAGTTATTCACACAATCTGTCACAACAGACTAGTTGGAGTCATACCTAACCAACATGTGTGGGACAGACTGCCAGTGGACTAACACTTTGAACACTTAATAAAAAATCTCCTGAAAACAAGTAAGTATTGTAAGTTCATTTATTCTGATGTGCCACCTAAACTCTGTAATTCTGTCCCTTGTGTCTGATACAGAATGAAGATGTTATAAAGATGATGGACTATTGCAACACATGGCGTCTTGCACTGGCCTCATAAACCCTATCTGGTGTACATCAGCTCCACAATGTCAGTATCCAAACAAAATTGTGCAGCTACATTGATGGCCGGCATGATCCCAGGTTAGCGTCTCTGTGAGTGACTTGAGCAGGAGTTGTCTTTGTCAATGACAACTTCAGCATAGTTCCAAACATTAACAGCAATGTGTCTTTACTGATGGTCCGATATTCTTGGGTAATACCTGTTTATTGATTGTTCAAATACCACAACATCCGCCCATTTATTCTGTTAACTTTCATGTCAACGTTATGTCAAAAAACAGTGCACAAATCATTGTTAATTGTTTCGAAATGACTCATCCCATTAGTGTATACAAGAGCAAATTATTATTTTGTGCAAGGAATTTGAAGCACACAGTGAATTTCCATTGGACTAACAACATGTGCTGATATTCACACACCATCATTTTCATAGCAATAGTATTACTTTGTATCTCACGACAGGGATGTGAGTATATTTTCGATTGCTTCTACCTATTTCACAGCTCAATAATATGGTGTATGAATGCTAGTGTCTGTGTGATGCTATGCGTATAGGCCATGCCTCTGAAAGACAGATAGGTTGTTTGAAACAGCATATTCTTTCAGCTGTTCACAACAAGCTTACTGGACCCAGCCAACGTGCCCTCACAAAACCCAAAGCACCGTGTCTAGCATTGGGCCGTTTTGGACAATATTTTTCATTCTAATTTATTCCTGGAATATGATTGGGCCAGTGTTTATTGCCCAGGCCCTGTTCGCCTTGAAAAGGTGACGGTGAGCTGCCACATTGAATTGCTGCAATTCATGTACTGTAGGTAAACTTACAAAGTCGTTTGGGAGGGAACCAGAAATAGTGACACTGAAGGAATAGCAATATACTTACAAATAAGTATAGTGGGGCTTTGGAAGGGAACGTGAATATGGTGTTGGTCCAATGTATCCGATGACCTTTTCCTTCTTGATGGTCCTGGTTTCAAAAGTACTTTGTAAGGAGGTCAATTTATGGAGAACACTGTGTAGATGACAGCGATTGTTGCTACTTAGTGCTAGTGTATGTGGGGTAAAGCTTTTTTGAAACATGTGTTTGTCTTCAAACCAAGGTTTCAATGAGGTCACCAGATGAGTGGCCCTTGCAATGCTCGAACTTAGCTTCAGTGAGCAGGTTGGTGCTGAGGAAATGCTGCTTGGTATCATTGTACATGACATCTTTCATTACATTATTAATGCTGGGATTAGACCAATGGGGCAGTTATTGATTTTCTGATGTTTTATGTTATGAATGTGTAAGGTGTACTGTACATTTCAGAGATTTGAAAAGCTGGCAAGGACGTAGAAAAGCACACAGTTTACTGCATAATTTAAAATGTAACATTTGTCGAACAGCGAGCAAAACCTTGTGGTATGAGACAAAAACAAATACAAATTCGGCCAAACAGTTTAAGTTTTGTCCCAAGATACCAAACTCCATTCAAGTTTGAATTACGTGTTTTGACAAGATTAAAAACAATGAAACGATCAGATGTTTTTGGGGTGTATACTGCCTATATTTTAAACAGTGAGCCAGAGCGCAAAGAGAACTGTTAAGCCAACAACATATACAGACTGCCCGCAGAACAGCTTTCTTTAAAGTACCTATATCAATGACCACTGAAGAGAATCCCGAAGAAGCAAAAAATGAGACAAGGGAAAATCAACAGAGGACAGTCGACTGAGCTGATTGGTATTGAAACGTGTTTTTGTTTTGTAAATTGTAATCGGGATTTTTAACGGACCAGTATTGTCGAGAGGAAAGTAAAAAATATGTTTTGAGAAAGGATTTGAAATAGTTGTTAGTTAATTATTCTTAGTTAGACTTAAAAGAAAATAAAGTTGTTAATATTTACTTTACATTGTGACTTTGGAGAATGTTTTTTGCTTCTGGAAGTTTCACAGTTTACAGCACGGGGTGGACCTTTTCTGTGTTGCTGGTTTCAATTAGCAGTGGATTTAATCCCGTATCGTAGCATTTGTCTGTATGTGTACAGGACATATCCAGATAGTTTTCCAAATTGTCAGGTAGGTGCCAGAGTTGTAGCCAAACAGGAACATCTTGAATGGAATGTTATCAGGGCCCACAGCCTTTGCATTACCCCTCAAGCCGCTTGCAAATGCTACATGAAATGAATCGAATTAGCCGAAGACTGCCATTTGGAGGAACTAAAATAAATCATCCCAACAACACCTCTGTCTAAACATTGTTGTGAATGTTTCAGCCTTATCTTTCTGTTGTTGTGCTCGGCTCTTCCATCATTGAGGAAGGTGATACTTGCGGATCCTCCTCGTCCAGTGAGTTGTTTGTCGACCAACATTCATCCAGACTGCATATGACGGGATTGCAGAGATTAGGTCTGATTTGTTTGGCATGGTTTCACGTAGATCTGTCTCGTGCAACTCACAATATTCGGTGAGGAAGTGGTCCTCGTTAGTAACTTCACCTCATTTTGATGTACACAAGGCGCTGCTTTTGGCAGGCCCTCCTGTATTCTTCATTGAACAAACGTTTATCCCCTGCCTTGATGGTAAGGGTAAAGTGACACATCTGCCAGACAGTGAGTTTGAAATTTGTGTTGGAATCTGCTACTGTTGGTAATTACCCGAATCAACTCACACAGCCCCATAATGGTGGAATTGGAAGGCCTATTGTTGTTTATGCACAACTTATTAATTTGTTATATATCTGCTCTAGTATTTTCTTTTAACTGGGGGGGCTATAGTCTACCTGTGTCAGTCATAGTTTTGATCCTGAGCTCTATCCACAACGCTTCAGTTGAAGATCCTTCCAAGATCGCTTCCCTGCTTACTTCAGTAACTGACTCCTGAATTAATAGCACAACACCAATTCCTCTTTATACCCCCTACTGTCCTACTTCCATTTCCTGAAGCACAGAATGTTGCGATGTCAGACCCGACCTCCCTCAACGACGTCTCTGTGATCGCAATAATATCACACTTCCACGCGTCAACTTATTATCTTATCACATCTGTGTGCCGATTAAACAGCCAGTATTAAGGTAAAGGACATCCACCTGGAATACAACACCCGGAATCTTCTCTACCTCGAAGTTCTTCAGTCATTCATTCTTTGTTATCAGATTGCCCAATTCAGGAAGCAAACCTGCAACTCTGGGACTGAATGAATATTTGTTGAATTGTAATTTGTTTTTCACGAAAAAGTATTCAACAAATGCAACTTAACCAGAACTGAGCGACGATCTCTTCATATTAGTAGTTTCTGATAATTCATGCTCCGAACAGCGTGCAGAGGGGTTAGTCC
>NW_025203805.1:0-8933 GCF_004010195.1 Chiloscyllium plagiosum
CTAGTTCTAGACTCCCCCACCCCAGGGAAGAGATATTGTTTATTTATCCTAACCATGCCCCTTATGATTTTATAAACCTCTATAATGTCACCCCTCAGCCTCCGACGCTCCAGGGAAAACAACCCCAGCCTCTTCAACCTCTCCCTGTAGCTCAAACGCTCCAACCCTGGCAACACCCTTGTAAATCTTTTCTGAACCCTTTCAAGTTTCACAACATCTTTCCTATAGGAAGGAGACCAGAATTGCATGCAATATGCCAACAGTGGTCTAACCAATGCCCTGTACACCTGCAACATGACCTCCCGACTCCTGTACTGAATACTCTGACCAAAGAAGGGAAGCATACCAAACGCCTTCTTCACTATCCTATCTACCTGCAACTCCACTTTCAAGGAGCTATGAACCTGCACTCCAAGGTCTCTTTGTTCAGCAAGACTCCTTTCAGCATTTTTAAGGTAGAGGTAGATAAATTCTTGATAAGCGAGTGGGGGAAAGTTTATCGGAGGTAGACAGGAAAGTGGAGTAACCAGATCAGCCATCATCCAATCCAATGATGGTGTAAGCTTTAGGGGTCATAGCCTACCCCTGCTCCTGATTCGTATGTTCTCACAAGAGAGGCATTGGCTGACATCGATACCTGAGCTGTCAACATTGATCACTCAGTCACCAATAAGGAAGTGGTGAATGTGGGTACAATTACAACTAAAAGATATTTCGATAAGGACATGAGTAGAAATAGTTTGGAGTGATATGGGCCAGGAGCAGGCAGGTGGGACTAGTTTAGTTTGGGATAATGTTCAGCATGGACTGGTTGGACCAAAGGATCTGTTTCCGTGGTGTATGACTCTATGACTCTACGATAGGAAACAAAGAGTAGTGATAAACGGCTCCATTTCGGAATGGCAGACAGTGACCAGTGGGGTACCGCAGGGATCAGTGCTGGGACCGCAGCTTTTTACAATATATGTTAATGATATAGAAGATGGTATCAGCAATAACATTAGCAAATTTGCTGATGATACAAAGCTGGGTGGCGGGTGAAATGTGATGAGGATGTTAGGAGATTACAGGGTGACCTGGACAAGTTAGGTGAGTGGTCAGATGCATGGCAGATGCAGTTAATGTGGATAAATGTATGGTTATCCACTTTGGTGGCAAGAACAGGAAGGCAGATTACTACCTCAATGGAATCAATTTATGTAAAGGGGCAGTACAGAGAGATCTGGGTGTTCTTGTACACCAGTCAATGAAGGCAAGCATGCAGGTACAGCAGGTAGTGAAGAAAGCTAATAGCATGCTGGCCTTCATAACAAGAGGAATTGAATATAGAAGCAAAGAGGTGCTTCTGCAACTGTACAGGGCCCTGGTGAGACCACACATGGAGTATTGTGTGCAGTTCTGGTCTCCAAATTTGAGAAAAGACATTCTGGCTATTGAGGGAGTGCAGCGCAGATTCACGAGGTCAATTCCTGGAATGGCAAGACTGAAGCGACTGGGCTTGTATACCCTTGAGGTTAGAAGACTGAGAGGGGATCTGATTGAGACATATAAGATTAATAAAGGATTGGACACTCTGGAGGCAGGAAACATGTTTCCGCTGATGGGTGAGTGCCGAACCAGAGAACAGAGCTCTCTGGATTCATTTAAGAAAGAGTTGGATAGAGCTCTCAAAGATAGTGGAATCAAGGGTTATGGAGATAAGGCAGGAAGTGGATACTGATTAGGAATGATCAGCCATGATCATATTGAATGGCGGTGCAGGTTCGAAGGGCTGAATGGCCTACTCCTGCATCTATTGTCTATTGTCTATTGTCTATTGACTAAGCCTCTATGATCACTGATCCCTGAGTCACCAGCATTGATCCTCAATCACCATTAATGATCCTCAGCCTCCATTATTGCTGATCAGGAAATCCCCATGTTAAAGTGCTGCCTGTGACACACCTCCCTTTTTAAACCAAAGATTTATTAACCAACATCATAGTGCCAAGATGTCCCAAAGAGTTGTACAGCAAATGAAATTCCTTTGAAATGTAGCCGCTGTTGTCAGGCAGGACTTTAAATTCAATTGAGCAATCTGCTTTATAAAGCTGGTCTCAGTAATTGTGACTATGATAACTGTCACTGATTGCCAGAAAAATTCATTTGGTTCACTAATGTCCTGCAGAGAAGGAAATCTGCCATCCTTACCCAATCTGGCCTACATGTGACTCCTGACCCACCGCAATGTAGTTGACTGTTAACTACCCTCCGAACTGGCTGGGTAAGCCACTCAGTTCAAATGATTCAAGATGGGCAATAAATATTGGACTTACTGGTGATGCCTTCCTCCCATCAAAGAATAAAGATTAAAAATTACTGCACAGGTGAAGCCTCACAAAATGCAATGGTTATTAATGGTTAGATAACTGGTTTAGTAATGTTAGTCAGGACGTTAGGGAGAAGATGCCTGTCCTTCTTCAAAATAGTCAACATAGGATCTTTTGCATCTCGCCAAGAGGCCAGTCCAGGTGCTAGTTAACATCTCATCCAAAAGGTGGACCTCTGATTTTGACGCACTCCTTCAGTGCTGCACTGGAATGACAGACTCAGCTTGGTGTTCAATTATTCTGGATGGGACATGATCCCACTGACCTTCCGTCATTCAGATGCAAGACCACCGCTGAGCCACTGCAACTTTGTGATAGCTGCATTAATTACTGTTCCTACCTCATCATTACCCCTTTCAACCCTGCACTGTTTCTGTTTAGGCGCAAATGAGATGCTGGAGATCAGAGTCCAGAGTGTGGTGCTGGAAAAGCACAGCAAGTCAGGCAGCATCCAAGGAGCACCATACTCTCAACACTGTTTCTGTTTAGTCATGATTCGGCGATGCCGGTGTTGGACTGGGGTGTACAAAGTTAAAAATCACACAACACCAGGTTATAGTCCAACAGGTTTAATTGGAAGTACACTAGCTTTCAGAGCGACACCTGATGAAGGAGCGTCACTCCGAAAGCTAGTGTACTTCCAATTAAACCTGTTGGACTATAACCTGGTGTTGTGTGATTTTTAACTCTTGTTTAGTTAGTCTGCTTGTCAGGCAATAGTCTGGAGGGAAAGTGAGGATTACAGATGCTGGAGACTAGAGTCGAGAGTATGGAACCAGATTTATCCTAATTAAACATTGAGAGGACCGAAGACCTGATGATCTATATACTGTGGTGTGGTGGTCTGTATGTTGTGGTGGTCTGAATGCAGGGTTGGGCTGGGTGCTAGTGTAGCCTATGTATATGTGTTGGGGTGGTCGATACTTCGGAGTGGTGTAGGTGCTGGGCTGATCGACATACTGGGGTGTGATGGTCTGCATGCTGGGGAGGTTTATATTTTGGAGTGGACTCTATTCCGGGAAGGTTTATATATTTTGGGGTGGTCTATCTGTGAGAGCGGTCAGTGGGCTGGGGCAGTCTGGAAGCCTGGCTAGTCTGGGTATTGGCACGGGGTAGCCTTACGGGCTGCTGTGGTCCGGATGATGGGATAATGTATACTCTGCGGGCTGGGGGTGACATTTCAACTTAAATATTTTGTGCTGTCATGCTATTGAGGGCGGTGGGATTAGATAGTGTTACATTTGTAAAGTAAGTTTTGATTTTTCTTTTGGTTTCATTTGACTACTCCCCGCTCCGCAGAAGGGTTAAAGCATACTTCCTCTGGAGTAACATGATTTCCTCCTCTTCCGCTCAATTAATTTCCTCCAGAGAGCCTCCTTCTCCCCCTGCTGCTTTCCCCCCAGATCTCTTTCTATTCCCCCCCCCCCCCCCTTTTAACACCCTCCTTCAGCAATGTACTCACTCGCTCGCTGTTCATTTGTTCTTTTCAGCCGAGGCCTGAAGACTTGCATCAGCTGGCTCGTTGGTCTAGGGGTATGATTCTCGCTTAGGGTGCGAGAGGTCCCGGGTTCAAATCCCGGACGAGCCCTCGTTTTATTTTGGCTGTGAGCATTAATGTTTAATTTCAATTTATTCAAAACGAAAGACTATAGTTTTATTTGTTAAGGAGTAAACTTTTTTTAAAAAAAATACCATTTTTATATTATTTTACCTAAATAATAAAAGCTAATCTGGGATGTGTAATGACATTGGATGCAGTGCTAGAATCGTACATCTGAAAGAACGGGGGGGAGGGGGGAAGAGAGGAAAATGAGGCGTGAGCTGGGCCCGAGGGACTGGGTGTCGACCCGGAACTGGGACTTCAATACATTGTTGGTAAAAACAATGACTGCAGATGCTGGAAACTAGATTCTGGATTAATGGTGCTGGAAAAGCACAGCAGTTCAGGCAGCATCCGAGGAGCAGGAAAATCGATGTTTCGGGCAAAAGCCCTTCATCAGGAATAATCAATACATTGTTGCTGTGCATTGTTGACATTGTTACATCGTCATTGTTACACTGATGTTGTTACATTGTATCCAGGGCAACGCCGGCACTTCCCAAACTTCTGTTTCTCCCCCACAGACTCACCCCCTTCACCCATTCTCGTTTCAAGTGATATGCTTTGAATTATTGCCCGGCCTTTTGTACTCCTGGCAGTGAGGCCTCAAGAGGCAGTTTGGCAAAAATAAAAGTCATCCTAGGTGCGCGGCAGCGGAGCAAACACCAGTTAGGAGCTGGAGGACTGAAGTGAGAACTGTTTAGAGGAACACAAGAAACACCTAACACCACGGAAGGCTAAAAATGGGATTAGAATAGATGGAAACAAACAAAAACCGGAAATTGCTGGAGAAATTCAGCTGGTCTTGCAGCATCTGTGCAGAGAAAATAGCATTAACATTTCAGCCTCGATAGCAATTCTGAAATTCAAAACATTGACACTGTTTCATCTCCGCAAAAGCTACCAGACTTTAAGAGTTTCTCCAGCAATTTCCATTTCTGAATATTCTAGAATCTGCAGCTCTTGGTTTAAGGTTAGAATAGATGGATTTTGAGGACCAGCATAGACATAATGGACCAAACGGCCTCTTTCCTTACTTTAAATACTCTTACGATTCTCTCTATCCCCTCAGAGCCAATTCTGTCATTCAGTGGGATCATGCATGATCAATTACTCAACATAGGTGAAAGTAAGGACTGCAGATGCTGGAGATCAGAGTGGTGCTGGAAAAGCACAGCAGGTCAGGCAGCTTCTGAGAAGCAGGAAAGTCGATGTTTTGGGCAGGAGCCCTTCATCAGGACATGCCTACCATCCCAATAATCTTTCACCATCTTGTTTTTTTTCTCAAGAATCCATTTACCTCTGATTTAGAAACATTATTGAGGAAATAGTATTGAAGAGGTAATTGGCTGTGCTTCAGAATGTTGGAGACCAAAAGAACTGCATTTGCTGGAATCCAAGCAGGAGGCTGGAAGAACACAGCAATCCAGGCGGCATTCGGAGGTGAAGGGCTTTTGCCCGAAACATCGATTTTGCTGCTCGTCGGATGCTGCCTGAATTGCTGTCCTCTTCCAGCACCACTGATCCAGAATCTGCAGTCATTGTTTTCAGCACCTGATGCTGCCTGGCTTGCTGTGTTCTTCCAGCCTCCAGAATGTTGGTGCAGGCTTGATGGACTGAATAGCCTACCCTTCTGTTTCAATATTCACAGGTTTCCAGCACTTGTTTTTACCAGATGATTATATGGTTATGACACTTGAGATGCTCATCCCAGTACTGTGTAAATGAGTTTAGGGTTTCCATTTCTACTACCCTTATAGGCAATGAGTTCTGGACCCCTACCACTCTCTGGATGAAAGTGTTTTTCACCTCATTTCCCCCTTAATCAATCACTTTAAAATCAAGCTGTCTAATCACTGACCTCTCTGTGAAAGTCTGTAGGCCCTTTCATTCTACCCAGAACCCTCATAATTGTTATTTGATTTGATTTGATTTCTTATTATTGTTACATGTACTGAGGTACAGTGAAAAGTGTTGTCTTACATTCCTAGCATGCAGATCGTACTAAACAAGCGCATCAGGGTAATAGAGCGGAGTGCAGGATGTTAAAACAATGTTAAAACTGCTGAAAAGGTGCAGAGAGAGATCAGCATTAACATTAAAGAGGTCCATTCAAAAATCTGATAACAGCAGGGAAAAAAAAACTGTTCTTGAATCTATGTGAATGCAAACTTTTATATATTCTGCCAATGGAAGCAGGTGGAAGAGATGTTGGTTGCTTTCCTGCGGCAATGAGAAGTGTAGACGGAGTCAGTAGATGGAAGGCTGGTTTACATGATGGACGGAACTGTGTTCATGATTCTCTGTAGTTTCTTTCAGTCTTGGGAAGAGCAGTTACCAAACCACATGGAACAGTCATGATTTGGAGATGCCGGTGTTGGACTGGGGTGTACAAAGTTAAAAATCACACAACACCAGGTTATAGTCCAACAGGTTTAATTGGAAGCACTAGCTTTTGGAGCGCTGCTCCTTCATCAGGGGGGTTCATCAGAACAACCAGCTGATGAAGGAACGGCGCTCCAAAGCTTAATGCTGCCAAATAAACCTGTTGAACTATAATGGTGATTTTTAACACCAAACAGTGTACAGTTTTGTGGGAAGCAACTAAAGGGAACACTTGGGAGTGTAGGGTTTGATGACAGAGCAATCAAAGGAGAGAAGAATTAAAGAGTTATTTTTCAATTCTGTCATAGGATGTGAGTTTGATAGCAGACCAGCACTTGTCACTCATCCTGAATTACCCTTGAGAAACGTGGTGGAAAGAAAGAGAAGTTACAACAATACTTTCTATTTGTATAATACTTTTAAATATAATTAATATAACTTATGTGCTTCACAGGACCATTGTAAAACAAATATGACACTGTGTCACTGAAGGACATTTAAGCCAGTTGACCATAACAAGATAGGATATTGGTTGAGCCACTTTTAGAAAATTGTGTGCAATTCTGTTCTCCCTGCTTTAGGAAGATGTGGAGAAATGTGAAAGGGTTCAGAAAAGATTTACAAGGATGTTGCCAGGGTTGGACGGTTTGAGCTATAGGGAGAGGCTGAATCGGCTGGGGCTGTTTTCCCTGGGGTGCCTAAGACTGAGGGCTGACCTTATAGAAGCTTATAAAATCATGAGGGCACAGATAGGGTAAAGACTAGGTCTTTTCCCTGGGGTGGGGGAGTCGGAACTAGAGGGCATAGGTTTACGGTGAGAAGGGAAAGATTTAAAAGGGACCTTAGGGGCAACTTTTTCACGCAAAGTGGTGCCTGTGTGGAATGAGCTGCCAGAGGCTGGTACAATAACAATATTTAAAAGGCATCTGGGTGGATATATGAATAGGAAGAGTTTAGAGGTATGGGTCAAGTGCTGGCAAATGGGACTAGATTAGGTTAGGACATCTGGTCAGCATGGACAAGTTGGACTGAAGGGTCTGTTTCCGTTCTGTACATCTCTATGAATCTATGACTGTAACATAGGTTTTCATGAGTATCCTCAAAAAGGAGATTTTGAGGCGGAGACAGTAGGGCAGGAGTTCCAGAGTTTGGGACCCAGGCTTCTTCTAAAAAATTCAATCGCGGGATGTGGGTGTCACTGGCTGGGCCAACAGTTAATGCCTGTCCGTAGCTGCCCTTGAGAAGGTGGTGGTGAGCTGCTTTCCTGAACCACTGCAGTCCATATTCTGTAGGTCGATAATGCCTTTAGAGAGGGAGTTGCCAGATTTTGTCCCAGTGACAGTGGAGGAACGGTGATATATTTCCAAGTCAGGATGGGGAGTGTCTTGGAGGGGAACCTGCAGGTCGTGGTGTTCCCATGTACCTGGAGATGTAATTGCTAATGGGGATTAATTAAAGTCAGGGATGTACAAGAGGCATGAATTATTAGAGTACAGAGATCTCAAAGAGTTAGAACACAAGAATGTAAGAACTAGCAGGAGGATTAGGCCATGCAGCCTCTTGAACATGCTTCATTTAGCGAGTTTTGAGAAGATTTGTAGCTCAAGTTGGGTTTTTGGATGTAGGTTTGCTCGCTGGGAATGGTACAATACATCCATCCTAGGACAAGCCAAACAAAGACACGCATGAGAATTCCAACCAGAACTTTATCAACATGCACATCGAGTTAGACCCCATCGACCACCCCCTGAGAAAAGGAACAGGAAGTGACTTCACCACAGGAAATAACATCACCACAGGAAATGACATCACCAACCCAAAGAAACCCAAACATATAAATAGAAAGCAGGAATTTTCAGCATTGCTTCGCCTGAGGCCCACTGAAGATGTTACCTAGTAAGGTAACGAAACATCCGGAAAGGAACCTTTCAGCTCAGCGAGCAAACCTACATCCAAAATCTGCTTCACTATTCAACACAATCACAGTTGATCTCATCTCAGCCTCAACTCCATTTTCTTCCTGGTCCCCATAACTGCATAATGTGCTACCACGTAAAAATCTGTGTATTTCCTCCTTAACTTTACTCAACATTCCAGCATCCACCGTAGTCTGGGAGAGTGAATTCCCAAGGATCACAACTCTTTGAGAAAAGGAATTTCTCCTCATCCCCACTTGCCTGACTAGTGGTGCCCGCATCCCATGAATGACAAAAAAAAATACACAAATTACTCTTGCCAAATCGAATATTTCAACTTCTCTGAAATAGAGAATCTCTTGTTTCAGGTGGCATATGGAGTTTAATGTGGAAAAGTGTGAAGTAATTCACTTTAGAAGGAGTAACAGGAATTCAGAGTACTGGGTTAATGGGAAGATTCTTGGTCGTGTAGGTGAACAGAGATCTCGTTGTCCATGTACATTTCAACTGGTGGGGACTAGTACATTCGATGGAGTACATCCCAATAGGTTCTGTTTGAAAACAAGAGATTCTCTATTTCAGAGAGAGGTAAAGATGTCAGAGTCATAATTCTTTTGAAATACCTTTCTTAGCAAGTGCTAGGTTATGCTTACTTTAGCGATC
>NW_025203806.1:0-4237 GCF_004010195.1 Chiloscyllium plagiosum
GTGCCTTCTTGACCACTCAATCAACTTGCATTACCACCTTCAGGGTAAAATAGACCTGAACACCCAGATCTCTCTGTACATCAATTTTCCCTAGGGCTTGTTTGCTCTTGAATTGGATCTTCCAAAATGCATCAACTTGCATTTGCCCGGATTGAACTCCATCTGCAATTTCTCCACCCAACTCTCCAATCTATCTATATTCTACAGTATTCTCTAGTAGTCCCCTTCACTATCTGCTACTCCACCAATCTTAGTGTCATCTGCAAACTTGCTAATCAGACCACCTATACCTTCTTCCAGATCATTTATGTACATCATAGACAACAGCAGTCCCAGCATGGATCCCTGTGGAACATCACTGGTCACAGTTCTCCATTTTGAGAAAGTCCCTTCCACTACAATTCTCTGTCTCCTGTTGCCCAGTCAGTCCTCTATCCATCTAGCTAAAACACCCTGAACTCCATGTGACTTCATTTCTCCATCAGCCTTCCATGGGGAACCTTATGAAAAGCCTTACTGAAATCCATGTATATGACATCTACAGTCCTTCCCTTATCAATTAATTTTGTCACTTCCTCAAAGAATTCTATTAAGTTGGTAAGATATGACCTTCCCTGCACAAAACCATTTTACCTATCACTGATAAGCCCATTTACATCAAAATGGGGATAGATCCTATCCCTCAGTATCTTCTTCAGCAGCTTCCCTACCACTGATTGTTAGGCTCACTGGTTTATAATAACCTGGATTATCCCTGCTACCCGTCTTTAACAAGGGGACAACATTAGCAATTCTCCAGTCCTCCGGGACCCCCCCCCCATGTTCAAGGATGCTGCAAAGATATCTGTTAAAGACCCAGCTATTTCCTCTCTCCCTTGCCTCAGAAAACTGGGATAGATCCCATCCAGATCTGGGGACTTGTCCACCTTAATGCCTTTTAGAATACGCAACACTTCCTACCTCGTTATACTGACTTGACCTAGAGTAATCAAACATCTAACCCTAACCTCAACATCTGTCCTGTCCCTCTCCTCAGTGAATACCAACATAAAGTACTTGTTAAGAATTTCACCCATTTTCTCTGACTTCACGCATAATTTTCCTCCTTTGTCCTTGAGTGGGCCAACCCTTTCTCTAGTTACCCTCTTGCTCCTTATATATGAATAAAAGGCTTTGGGATTTCCCTTAATCCTGTAAGGTGTTCGACAAGGTTCCCCATGGGAGACTGGTTAACAAGGTTAGATCTCACGGAATAAAGGGAGTACTAGCTATTTGGATACAGAACTGGCTCAAAGATAGAAGACAGAGGGTGGTGGTCGCAGAGGGAACACCTGCATTCCTGAACATGAGCATGTTTCACTCTGAGGAGCTTCAATACAAAAGCAAACCTCGCCACACCAGCATACTGCGTGTCTGTGTGTGTTGATGTTGCTGTGAGCTACTCTCTTTGAAACTGAATCCTTGATAATTTTCACCCTCATGTAGTGGCCAACAGAGGGTGGCATTGCATCACTTTAAACACAAGGGAGCAATCTGGCGAAAGATCCAGAAGCCGCCCCCCCCCTCCCCCCCCCCCCCCACCTCCGCCACCACCTCAACCACACTCCATCTTCATCCTTCTGTCTCTCTCTCCCTCACTCTCTTTCTCATTCTCCTTCCTCTACTCCTCCCTCTCTCTCTCTCTGTCTCGCTCACTCTCACTCTCTCCCTCCTTCAATTTGTACCTATATCTCTCTGTTTCTCACACTCTCTCTCCCTCACTCCCATAAGACCATAAGACATAGGAGTGGAAGCAAGGCCATTCGACACAACGAATCCACTCCGCCATTTAATCATGGCTGACGGGTGTTTCAATTCCACTTACCTGCACTCTCCCCACAGCCCTTAATTTCTTGTGAGATTAAGAATTTATCAATCTCTGTCTTGAAGACACCCAACGTCCCAGCCTCCACTGCGCTCCGTGGCAATGAATTCCACAGGCCCACCACTCTCTGGCTGAAGAAATGTGCCCTCATTTCTGTTCTAAATTGACCCCCTCTAATATTAAGGCGGTGCCCACAGGTCCTAGTCTCTCCGCCTAATGGAAACAACTTCCCAGCGTCCACCCTTTCTAAGCCATGCATTATCTTAGAACATAGAACATAAATCAATACAGCACAGAACAGGCCCTTCGGCCCTCCATGTTGTACCAACCTGTGAACTATTCTCAGCTCGTCCCCCTACACTATCCCAAAATCATCCATAAGAATTGTTTAAATCTCCTTAATGTGGCTGAGTTAACTACATTAGCAGGTAGGGCATTCCACACCCTTACCACTTTCTGCGTAAAGAACCTGCCTCTGACATCTGTCGAAATCTATCACCCCTCAATTTGTAGTTATGCCCCCTCGTACACGCTGACGTCATCATCCTTGGAAAAAGACTTTCACTGTCTACCCTATCTAATCCTCTGATCAGCCTGTATGTCTCTATCAAATCCCCCTTAGCCTTCTTCTTGCCAATGAGAACAGGTCTCTCAGCCTTTCCTCATAAGACCTTCCCTCCAGACCAGGTAACATCCTGGTAAATCTCCTCTGGACCTTTTCCAATGCTTCCACATCCTTTGCGAAATATGGGGACCAGAACTGTACACAATATTCCAAGTGTGGCCGCACCAGCGTTTTGTATAGTTGCAGCATGATATTGCGGCTCCTGAACTCAATCCCTCTCTGAATGAAACCTAACACACCATATGCCTTCTTAACAGCACTATCCACCTGGTGGCAAATTTCAGTGATCTATGTACATGGACTCCAAGATTCCTCTGCACATCCACACTACCAAGAATCTTTCCATCGACCCAGTAATCTGCCTTCCTGTTATTCTTCCTAAAGTGAATCACCTCACATTTAGCTGCATTGAACTCCATTTGCCACCACTCTGCCCAATTCTGCAGTTTATCCAAGTCCCCCTGCAACCTGTAACACTCTTCCACACTGTCCAATACTCCATCGACTTTAGTGTCATCTGCAAATTTACTAATCCATCCACCTATGCCTGCATCTAAGTCATTTATAAAAATGACAAATAGCAGTGGTCCCAAAACAGATCCTTGTGGCACACCACTAGTAATCGGACCTGAAGAAGGGCTTATGCCCAAAACGTCGATTCTCCTGCTCCTTGGATGCTGCCTGACCTGCTGCGCTTTTCCAGCAACACATTTTTCAGCTCTGATCTCCAGTTCTCACTTTCTCCTAGTAATCGGACTCCAGGCTGAATATTTTCCATCGACCACCACTCGCTGCCTTCTTTCAGAAAGCCAGTTTCTAATCCAAACTGCTAAATCACCCTCAATCCCATGCCTCTGCATTTTCTCCATCAACCTACATTGTGGAACCTTATCACAGGCTTTACTGAAGTCCACGTCAACTGCCCTACCCTCATCTACATGCTTGTTCACCTTCTCAAAAAACTCAATGAGATTTGTAAGACACGACCTGCTCTTGACGAAACCATGTTGACTATCTGAAATCAAATCGTTGTTTGCTAGATGATTATAAATCGTATCTCTTATAATCCTTTCCAAAACCTTTCCTACAACAGAAGTAAGGCTCACTAGTCTATAATTACCTGGGTTCTTTCTACTGCCCTTCTTGAACAAGGACACATTTGCAATCCTCTAGTCCTCTGGTACCAAACCTGTAGACAATGACGACTCAAATATCAAAGCCAAAGGCTCTGCTATCTCCTCCCTAGCTTCCCAGAGAATCCTCAGATACATCCCGTCCAGCCCAGGGGAGTTGTCTACTTTCACTCCTTCTAGGATTGATAACACCTGTTCGTAACTAACCTCAATACTTTCTAGTCTAATATCTCATATCTCATTCTACTCTACAATATTCTCCTCTTCCTGAGTGAAAACCGATGAGAAATGTTGGTTTAGCACCTCTTCAATCTCCACAGGGTCCACACTCAACTTCCCACTTCTGTCTTTGGCTGGCCCTATTCCTACCCTAATCATCCTGTTATTCCTCACATACCTATAGAAAGCTTCAGGGTTCTCCTTTATTCTATTTGCTAAAGACTGCTCGTGTCCTCTCCTTGCTCTTAACTCTCTCTTTAAATCCTTCCGAGCTGATCTGTAACTCTCCATCGCCTCATCTGAACCATCTTGCCTTATCAACACATAAGCCTCCTTCTTCTTCGTAACAAGAGATACAATTTCTGTAGTAAACCACGGTTCCCTTACCTTATCACT
>NW_025203806.1:6317-8934 GCF_004010195.1 Chiloscyllium plagiosum
TCAGGCAGGGAGGAAAGGGTCGTGTGAGGGAGCTGTCATGATGCAGTTGTATAAGACTCTGGTGCGGCCGCATCTGGAATATTGTGTGCAGTTTTGGTTGCCATACTATAGGAAGGATGTGGAGGCACTGGAACGGGTGCAGAGGAGGTTTACCAGGATGTTGCCTGGTATGGAAGGAAGATCGTATGAGGAAAGACTGAGACACTTGGGGCTGTTTTCGTTAGAGAAAAGAAGGTTTAGGGGTGACTTGATTGAGGTGTACAAGATGATTAGGGGGTTAGATAGGGTTGACAGTGTGAGCCTTTTCCCGCGTATGGAGTCGGGTATTACAAGGGGGCATAGCTTTAAATTAAGTGGGGGGTAGATATAGGACTGAAGTTGGGGTAGGTTCTTCACTCAGCGAGTCGTTAGTTCATGGAATGCCCTGCCAGTAGCAGTGGTGGACTCTCCCTCTTTATGGGCATTTAAGCGGGCATTGGATAGGTATATGGAGGATAGTGGGTTAGTATAGGTTAGGTGGGCTTGGATCGGCGCACATCGAGGGCCAAAGGGCCTGTACTGCGCTGTATTCTTCTATCTATCTATCTATCTATCTCCCCTCAACCTTCTAAACTCTAATTAATACAATCCCAGTATCCTCAGCCAATCATCATATGTTAGGCCTACCATTCCAGAGATCATCCTTGTGCATCTCTGCTGGACACGCTCCCGTACCAGTATGTCCTTCCTGAGGTATGGGGCCCAAAATTGGAGCTAAATGGGGCCTAACTAGAGCTTTATAAAGTCTCAGAAGCACGTTGCTGCTTTTATATTCCAACCCTCTTGAGATAAATGACAACATTACATTTGCTTTCTTGATCACAGAACTCAACCTGCAAATCAACCTTCACAGAATCCCAGATCCCTTTGTACTTTGGCTTTATGAATTTTCTCACTGTTAAAAAAATAGTCCATACCTGTATTCTTTTTCCAAAGTGCAAGACCTCGCACTTGCTCACATTGAATTTCATCAGCCATTTCCTGGACCACTCTCCTAAACTGTCGAAATCTTTCTGCAGCCTCTCCACCTCCTCACTACTACCTGCCTGTCCGCCCAACTTCTTATCATCGACGAACTTTGTCAGAATGCCCCCAGTCCCTTCATCCAGATCATTAATATATAAAGTGAACAGCTGCGGCCCCAACACTGAACTCTGTGGGACACCGCTTGTCACCAGCTGCCATTCCAAAAAAGAACCTTTTATCCCAACTCTCTGCCTTCCGTCAGACAGCTAATCCTCAATCCATGCCAGTATCTCACCTTGAACAGCATGGGCCCTCACCTTACTCAGCAGCCTCCCGTGAGACACCTAATCAAAGGCCTTTTGGAAGTCCTAGATAGATAGCATCCACTGGGTTTCCCTGGTCTAACCTACTTGTTACCCCCTCAAAGACTTCTAACAGGTTTGTCAGGCACAACCACCACTTACTAAATCCATGCTGACTTGTTCTAATCTGACCCTGCACTTCCAAGAATTTAGAAATCTCATCCTTAATGATGCATTCTAGAAATAGCCTCCGCTGTTTTCTCAGCCACCTCTCTCAGAACTCTAGGATGTAGCCCATCAGGGCCAGGAGATTTCTCAATTTTTTAGACCTTTTAGCTTTTCTAGCACTTTCTCTTTTGTAATGGCTACCATACTCAACTCTGCCCCCAACTCTCCTTAATTGTTGGGATATTACTCATGTTTTCACTGTGAAGACTAACACAAAGTATTTATTAAGTTCTTCAACTATTTCCTTGTCTCCCAGCACTAGCCATCCAGCATCAATTTGAAGCAACCCAATTTCTACTTTTCCCACTCATTTGTTTCTTATGTATTAAAAGAAACTTTTACTAGCATTTCTAATATTACTGGCAAGCTTACCTTCATAGTTGATCCTCTCCTTCCTTATTTCTCTCTTTGGTATCCTCTGTTTGTTTTTGTAGTCTTCCCAATCTTCTGATTTCCCAGTGCTCTTGGCCACTTTATAGGCTCTCTCTTTTTCTTTAATACATTTCCTGACTTCCTTTGTCAGCCATAGCTGTCTAACCTCCCACCCACACCGGGTAATCTTTCTTTTCTTTTGGATGAACCTCTGTACTGTGTCCTCAATTACACCTAGAAACTTCTACCATTGTTGCTCTTCTGACATCCCCATGAGGCTCTGCTTCCAGTCGATGTTCTCATGCCCCTGTAATTACCTTTATTTAACTGTAACACCATTACATCCGATTTTGCCTTCTCTCTTTCAAACTTCAGACTGAACTCTACCATATTATGATTGCTGCCTCCTAAGTGTTCCCTTACTTTAAGATCTTTTATAAAGTCTGGTTCATTACATAGCACTAAATCCAGAATAGACCCTTGTGAGCTCCATCAGAAGCTGTTCCAAAAAGCCAACCTGCAAGCATTCCATTAATTCTCTTTCTTTGGAATCATTGGCAACATTATACACCCAGTCAACCTGCATATTGAAGTTAGGGGTGGGGTTAGGGTTAGGGTTAGGGTTACGGTTAGGGATAGGGATAGGGTTAGGGTTAGGATTAGGGTTAGGGTTAGGGAAAGTGATAGGGTTAGGGTCAGGGATAGGGTCA
>NW_025203807.1:0-2129 GCF_004010195.1 Chiloscyllium plagiosum
CAAAGTTCTTTCAAGTTAAAATTGCAGAGATTTCATCTATCTGTGTGTGTGTGTGTGTGTGTGCGTGCGTGCGTGAGTGTGTGTGTGTGTGTATATATGTGTGTGTGTGTGTGTGTTTTTAGCAGATTAAAGAAACTAGCCGGACTTGTTTCTAAAACTGATACTGACCCAGTCTGAGAACAATTTCATTGGCTATATCACCGACCTGGTTACATTTAATATTTTTTGTGAGCTGTGTAGGAGTGGGACTAGAAAAGAAAACAGGGACCCAAAAAGCCAGGGAACTATAGACCGGTGAGCCTGATGTCGGTGGTGAGTAAGTTGTTGGAGGGGATTCTGAGGGATAGCATTTACATACATTAGGGAAGGCAAGGGCTAATCGGCCTAGACAACATGGTTTTCTGCATGGGAAATCATGTCTCATTAATTTGGTTGAGTTTTATGAAGAGGCGACAAAGAAGGTTGATGAAGACAGTTTGGTAGACATTGTCTATATGGACTTAAGCAAGATGTTCATTTAAAGAACAAAGAGAAAAGAAGATTTACAGCCAAGGAACAGGCCCTTCGCCCTCCAAGTCTGAGCCGATCCAAATGTGCTGTCTTAATCTTTCGGAAAATTCCTCAGTATCTGTATCTCTCTGCTCACTACCTACTCATGCATCTTAAATAAATCTACCTGACTCGCTCTACCATCTCTGCTAGCAACGCGTTACAAACGCCCACCACCCTCTGTGTGAATTACTTACCGCGTGTATCCCCCTTAAACTTTCCACCTCTCACTTAAAAAGCTCGACCTCTTGTTATTGAATCCTTCACTCTGGGAAAAAGCTCGTCTTTATCCACCCTGTCTATACCCTTCATGATTTTGAAAACCTCAATCAGGTCCCACCTCAATCTCCTTTG
This sequence comes from Chiloscyllium plagiosum, assembly GCF_004010195.1. Classification (NCBI taxonomy): domain Eukaryota; kingdom Metazoa; phylum Chordata; class Chondrichthyes; order Orectolobiformes; family Hemiscylliidae; genus Chiloscyllium; species Chiloscyllium plagiosum. The sequence goes on from NW_025203807.1 coordinate 904, forward strand.
TTCTAGTGAAAATAAACCAAGCCTACTCAGCCTTTCTTCATAGCTAGTATTTCATTCTGATTGGTGGACAGATTAGTAAGTTTCAGTCACGTGGGATACAGAAGCAGCTTGTCCCAATTGGCTTGAAGGAAGAGGGATAGTTTTCAGACTGGAGGTTTGTGAGCAGCAGTGTGCTGTAAGAATCAGTGAGGAAGGGCTTTTGTCCAAAACGTCGATTTCTCTGCTCGTTGGGTGCTGCCTGAATTGCTGTGCTCTTCCAGCACCACTGATCCGTAATGTCAGAAGCAGTACTGAGTTCACTGCAGTTCATCATTTATGTAAAGGATTTAGATGTGAATATTGGGGCCAAAGTTAATAAGGTTACAGATTACATCAGCAAGGAAGTGTAGTAGATTATCTCAGAGTACAACGAGACCAAAACTAGATGGTACAAAGGGGCAAGGAGTGACAGATGAAGCTTAATTTAGATAAATATGAGGTTTTGCATTTTGGAAAGGCAAGTAAGGGCAGAGGTTATACACTTAATGGTAAGGTCCTGGGAAATATTGTGGAACAAAGGGACATAGGGCTGCAGGTACATTGTTCCTTGAATGAGGAGTCGCAGGTAGACAGAGTGCTGCTGAATACATTTGGCACATTTGCCTTAATCAGTCAGAGCATTGAGTATAGGAGTTGTGTTGGCATGTTGCATCTGTACAGGATGTTGGTGAGGCCACTTTAAGAATACCGAATGCAATTCGGGTTTCTGCAGATAAGACTTACACAGATGTTCCAGGACTGGAGGTTTGAGGTTTAGGGCGAGTCAGATTACTTTGAGGTGCTCCCCGCTGGAGTGTCAGAGGTTGAGGGGTAACATTATAGAGGTTTATAAAATCAACAGAGGTATGGATATTCTGAATAGCCATGTTCTGCTCCCATGCATAGGGGAGTCCAGAACAAGATGGCATAGGTTGAAGCGTAGAGGGCGAATGATTTAGAAGGGACCTGAAGATAAATGTTTCACACAGACGGTGGTGTGTGCACAGAAAGTGCTGTCAGAGGAAGTGGTCAAGGCGGGTACAATCACAGGAGGAATATTGGCCAAATGCTGGCAAATGGGACGAGATCAGATTTGATATCCGATCGGAGTGAACACTTTGGACTAACGGGTCTGTTTCCGTTCTGCATGACTCTGATTCTATAAGAGGGATGACGAATAATTCTGAAAGGACCTTTCAAGTCGGTTT
>NW_025203807.1:3202-8934 GCF_004010195.1 Chiloscyllium plagiosum
AACAGGGGCAGGTCATTCACTCCCCAAGCCTGCCTTGCCCTTCACTAAGATCATGATTGATCTGCTCTTGGTCTCAAATCATCTTTCATACCCAATTCTTCATAGCCCTCACCTCTCTGACAGGTCAATATCCATCTACCGCCTCTTCAAATATTTTCAGTCATCTAGATCCCCAACATTCTAGAGAAGAGAAATCCTGACATTCAATGTACCTGTTTGAAGAAAACACTCGCTGCTCCTATATCATTGGCCTATTGATATGAACAAAAGAGGTTGTCACAAGGGTTCAGGAAAAAAAAAGACTGGCCCCGACATCAAGGCAGTGGTTGACTTCTGTTGACATAAAGGAGTTGAACAAACCTGGACTTAATGAGAATCAGAGTAAACTCTCCAGTGTTTGGGGTCAAACATGGCCCAAAGCAAGATGTTCATCATCTCAGTCCTGGGTCACCTCTGTGCGAGATCCTCAGGGTAGCTTCCTCTTCACAAACAACTTCAGCTGATTCATCAATTTCTCCCCACCCCCACCCTCCCCACCATAAGATCAGAAGTGGGGATGGTCACTGAAGATTCTACAATGTTCAGAACATCTTGATCCCTCTCAGTTCCTGAATTGGTCTGCGTTTGTGTGCAGCCAGACCCAGACTCCATTGAGACTTATGTTGTTAAAGTGTCTGTAACATTCATGTAACAGCACTGCCGGACACTGCACATTGCCACAGTAAAACAAGAGTTCATTCAGCACCTCACGCTATTTTGACAGGAATACGAGGAAGTCATTCAGGCCATTGACACTACTGGAGAAGAACAGGGACAGCCCATTCAGTGCCTCCAGCTTATTACTCAAGAAGAGAAGGAGTCTAGTGTGATGGATCAGAACAGAGCCCCTCGAAAATATTTGGAGGTGGTAACCTAGACTCTATTTTTTATATATATTTTAAAGGCAATGTAAAGTGTCTGTCACAGATGCAATGTGACAGGTCAAACAACTCGGTGTGAAGCAAAACACCATTTATTTAAACGCGAAAGAGAAAATAAAGCCAAAGAAAGACGAATTTAGAATAATGTAATTCGATTGGACAAGTTAACGGAATACTAGATTTAGGAACTATTACTAATGAATTGTTCCAATACAGGAAAATCCTATAAACACAGCCCTTGGAAAAAAGAAATATTAAGACACAGATTGTCACTAACATTTCTCCAATCCGGGAATTAAAAACAGTATCAAGAGAAATTTCAGAGAGCGTAGCAGCCAGGAAACATTCACTGAAGCTTCCAACTCTGTGGAGGCCCCAATAGCTTCTGATGTTACTGAGAAACCAAAACCCAGTGATCCTAATCTGGGAGAGCTGGCCACACCCATTCAGGCTGCATTAAAATAAACACAAGACCTCCATAGCTCTTACTCAAGTGGTCTTATCTAGCCAGCTTGGTAACGATCGTTCAATCTCTCTCTTAAAAGAAACCAGGACAAAATAACTTCTTAAAGCTGCAGTATTGTCACACTAGTCTGTACAATGACTGTCAAACAGGAACCAGGGGTAACCAGTCAGGCCCTTGGCTCTGGCCAATCGGACGAGGTTGAACCCAGTCAGTCCCTTGAGTCACTTGTACAGGAACAGTAGGAGGCCATTCCCACCTCAATGCACTTACACGGGGGCAGAATGAGGTATTTTATGCTGATTCCTGATGAAGATCTTATGCCCAAAACGTCGATTCTCCTGCTTCTCGGATGCTGCCTGACCTGCTGTGCTTTTCCAGCAATCAACGCTTTACTCTGACCTCCAGCATCGGCAGTCCACACTATCTCCTAATCGATGCTCTAACATGATGAACAAGTGGAGCAGAGGCTGCACAGAGAGACTGCTCCACGTTGTTCTTCCTGACTACGTTGCTCATGATACACACGTGGGACTTGAACATGTTTTTCTAGTGGTGAGGAGGGAAGCCATATGTCTCGTGTGAAATCTCAAGAAGGCACCTTCCATCTCCGAGCATCCAGCCTGGTGTTGTCTATGTCGGGCGGAAGCTGGTGGGAATGGCTGGTGGGAATTTGGAAGGTATTGTGGTTGCTCTTGGGGATTCTGAGCAACCTGACGTTCAGTACGGGTTTGCACGCCGACTGCACAATAACGTGGGGAGAGTTAATTTAGGCATATAAACTATTAGGAAAGCCACGTTAGACTGATGAATAGACTCTCGAAGTTCAAATAATGCTGATCTTGTTCATGTTGATCTTGTCTAGTGCACGTCCTGTTCAGTGTAACCTGTATGCCTTACTCTGTCCAAGTCTGTTTCCACCCTATGATCTGTCTGGCTATGCTTACTATGATCTGCCTCCACTGCTCATAAACAAAGTGTTTCCCTGTACTGAGGTACACGTGACAATAAATCAAACCAATCAATCCTGGGTAAAGTTGGGAATTTCTCTCCCTGTCAATGTCTGTTTTGGAAATAAGTGATCGCTGGCACTCCTCATGTTTCAGCATCACCATTTCTTCGTCTCTCACAGCTCTACAGATTAAACACTCAGCTTATTCACTCTATCGTCATGTTATCATCACCCGCATCTGTGTTAAGGAGATCATTCCTTGCAAAGGAGATCTAATCTGTACAGAGTGCCCCAAATGCTCTCTCAGCAAGGCTTTACAACAGCAGGATGATGGCTTTACTTATGTACTCGAATCATCTTACAATGAAGGACAGCATACCATTGTCTGCACCCATTACTTACACAGGGTTTGATTCGGAGCAGTCAGCGTAGACTTGTGAGTGGGAGATCATGCTTCCCAAATTTCTTACAGCCCTTTGATGAAGTGACCAGGAAGTTCGATGAGGGCAGAGTGATAGACGTAGTCTCTATGGACTTCAGTCAGGCCTTTGATAAGGTTCCATTTGGCAGGCTGCTTTGGAAGGTTACATCACTTGACATGCTGGGGGAACTGGCCAATTGGATACACAGTTGGCTTGATGGTAGGAAGCAGAGGGTTTAGTGGAAGGATGTTAGTCAGACCGGAGGCTTAGTCCATTGCTGTTTGTTGTCTATAATTTGGTTGAGAATGTACAAGGTATGATTAGTAAGTTTGCAGATGACACTAAAGTAATTGGGAGCATTATCAGTTAGGAAAATGATCAGAAATTGAAGCAGGGCTTTAATCAGGTGGGGAAGTAGGCCGATAAATGGCAAATGGAATTTAAAAAAGAAGCGTGAGATCTTACATTTTGGAAAATGAAGTCAAGGTAGGAGTTTCATGGTGAATGGGAGGGTCTTAAGAGGTGCAGTGGGCAGAGAGACCTTGGTGTTCAGGTGCACGGTTCTCTAAGAGTGGAGTCACAGGTAGATAGGGCAATGAAGAAGGCTTTTGGCACACTGGCGTTCATCGGGCAGGATATTGAGTATAGAAGTTGGGAACTTATGTTGCATTTACACAGGACTTTGTTAATGCCGCACTTGGCGTACTGTTCAATTTTGGCATCTTGTTATAGGGAGGTTGTTATTAAATTGGAAAGAGTGCAGAAGAAATTCACAAAGACGTTGCCAGGACCCAATGCTCTGAGCTATAGGGAGAGGTTGGATAAGCTAGGACATTTTCTTTAGAATGTTGGAGACTGAGGATGTCTTTATAGAGGGGTATGGATAGGGTTAATGCTCTCAGTCTTTTTCTAAGATGTAGGGAATCGAGGATTAGAGGTGATCAGTTTATGGTAAGAGGGGAAGGAATAAAAGGGAACCTGAGGGGCCACTTCTTTACAAAGAGGATGTTACGTGGATGAACTGACAGCAGATGGGGTTGAGGGGGTACATTAGCAACATTTCAAAAGCATTTGGATAAATATATGGATTGGAAAGGACTAGAAGGATATGGGTCAACTGCAGGGAAATGGGGTTAGCGTGGATGGACATTTACAAGGTGGATTCGAAGCCCTCTGTTAATTAAAACCAAACAGCCAGAAAAACTCGCCTCACCTTGTAATCTGTTAAAGTATGAGCGACACAGATCTCCTACATTCCACAATTAAACAAAAATTAACAAGTTAGATTCTTAACTTTAATAGTGAACACTAAACAACAACTATTCACAAATACAAGCCCCTCTTTTCATAGCTTCTTACTATCTGACTCCAATTCTGTAAAAATATGCTATTCCAACAGCCCACACATTAAAAATTACAATCTCAAGACCATACAGTCTCTATCGTCCCCGCTGTGCTCACTCTCCCAGCTGCTGATCTCCCTGGGTCACTTTTTTTTATTGCAAGTTGGTTTACATGAACATGTGCCTTTGATAGAGAGTGTTTGAGATGGCCAGTTAGCACTCCGGCTCTACAGCAGTTGCTCTACTGTTGGATGGCAGCAGCTCTCCCTCCAATGTTCAAAATGCTGGGTTTATTTCCTCCCCATGATATAATAATTCTCATAATTTGACTGCTGTCCAAGTGTCCAAACAATAATATTCAGATTCTGTTGGCTTGTGGTATCCTGAGCGTTATTTAAACTCTTTGGTTGCATTTGAATGGCTGTCAAAACAGCAACCAAAACTCAGGTATCCATTTCTCAGCTAATGGTAACATGTGGAACAGTGTGACCTTTAGCTGGCATCTGTGGCTTTAATTTCTATTCAGCAAATCCCGTTCTGTCTTAAAGTGCCCATTCACCTTTTTGGCCACATAACATCTCCCCGCTTCAGAAAATAAAATGAACCAGCAGACTGAAAAATTGGCTACATTTCTTCTCCTCTAATTCTCAATCCCAATTTTATGAAATACATCAGTATTAATCTCAGTTATAAAATTCATATTAATCCTGCACACCAATATAACACTGGAATAAGTCAAATCCTATTTACCCTTTTTGCTTTAAATCCGCGAAAACACATCTGCTATCACATTGTAGGACCCACAACATGTACATTTTGGAAGTTTAAAGTCGGTAAGGTAAGACTCCAATGAAATATTCTCATATTCTGGTCTTTAAAATTCCAAAAAATGCGATAAATTTGTTGTTGTCCACAACCATCTCCGACAATTTGTTTGTCGCATAAACATTGAGATATTGTCAGGCCATTACGAAACTTAATCATTCTTGTTCAATAATGGGGATGTTGTCATTATTTATGGTGGATATTGAGTTTTTTCAACAAGTAACCAATTGGCCATTCAATTCCATTATCATCTTTCTGTATCAATACATCTCCGAGCCCGATATCCCGAGCATCAGACACAATTTTCAAAGTTTTTCAAAATATTTGGTGCAGCTAAAACTGGTGGGGTGATTAATCCTGCTTTAAAATTCTCAAATGCCTCCTGGCATTGTTCTGTCCACCACAATTCTGCGTTCTTCTTTCGTAAATCCATCAGTGGTTCCCATACACTGCTGAAGCTTGGAACAAACTTGCAATAGAATCCACGCAGTTCCAAAAATCGAAGCACCTCTTTCTTCGAGGATAGTCATGGAAATTCCTCAAAGCCGTTCGTCTTTGTGTTCCTGCGGTCAACCTTCCATGTCCAATGTAATGTTCCAAGAACGTCACCTCTGCCTTCGAGAACTCTGTTTTCTTTAAGTTTATTACCAAGTTTGCTTCTTCCAATCGTTGAACATGCTCTGCCAACTGGAACATGTGAGCTTTCAATCACTTGCTAAAGATCACTACATCATACAGATAAACTGCACAATTTGTTCATCTGGCCACAGCTCTTTTCCTGAGTCTTAAATGTGGCTGGTGCATTAT
>NW_025203808.1:0-1088 GCF_004010195.1 Chiloscyllium plagiosum
CCTTCGTCCTCGATCTCCCTCCCTCCGTGCTCACTCCCTCACTGAGAAAGGGGCTTTATTTCCCATTACCCCACAGTTTGGTCAACAATAGGAGACCCAGGTCACAGCAGGATCCCACTGTGTTAATGACATGTGCAGCCCCATCACATGGTACTGAGTCCGAATCTCCCTCACGGACAGGAGGATAGGGATGGAGGGGGGTGTGGTCTTCCCCAGTTTCCTCATTCCCCCTCCGCCTCTGACCACAGCTCCAACCTTCCAGCTCAGCCTCGCCTCCATGGCCTGTCCCACCTGTCAATCTTCCTTCCCACCAGTCCACTCCACCCTCCTGTTGCTTCTGATTCCTCCTCCCGGCCGCCAGAGGGAGCCGCTCTGCCTCTCCTCACGGCCCTGGTCTGAGTGACCTCTTGCATCCTCCCTCTTCTTCCTTGTCAATCCTTCCCCTGTGTGGGCGGCCATCCTGGGTTGACGTCACCGCACAGCCCCTTGCGCCTTTGCGTCACTCAGGTAATTGTGAAGCTGTCAGTGAGTGAGAGTGCCCTGAGTGGAACCATCTGTCACACAGTCTGTGTCCCATCAGCTCATTCCCAGCTTTTACAGATGGTTTGGCCATGAGAAAGTGCAACAGTCGCGGGATGTCCCTCAGACCATTGTCAGGGAAGACGGGAATCTGGTTACAATCTCATGGTCATTTGTACAATTAACAGACTGGTTCAACAGATCCGTTTAATCACTGGGTGTCCGTCTGTGAAATGGATTGATGATGATGGAGAGTAGTTGTGTTCTCCATAATTAGGTGGAATAAACTTGCAGTGCAGCTTGCTCAGCACTACAGCCACAAACATCCCCTGTCTCCACCACCGACACTCAGTAGCAGCAGTGTGTACCACAGACAAGATGCACTGGAGAAATTCTTAAAGAGTCATTCCAGAGCAGCTTCCAGACTCACGGCACTATCATGTGGAATGCTGAGCACAGCAGATACACGGGAACACCACCAGTTGACAATTCCACATCAAGCCACTCCCCACCCTGGCTTGGAAAAACATCTCAGTCCCACAAGTGCCATTGGTTGGAAATCCTGGAAC
>NW_025203808.1:1635-5303 GCF_004010195.1 Chiloscyllium plagiosum
TTACAAACCATCTCATTCTTTCTTCAGCGTTACCCCCATTCCAATTGCTCAGAAATCATTACTTTTCTAACTTCCTTCCGCTCTGCTGAATCCCCTCACCCTCATAACACACGGGTTAACCTTTCCCTTCTCCCTATAGATGCTGCCTGACCTTATCAGATTTCTCAGCATGGCCTGTGTTTATTTCAGAGGGAATTACATCTCCCTGTTCCTGTTTCTGTGAGAGGATACATTCCCCAATCCGACTCCTTGATATTCCGTTTGTTCACAGAGAAAAGAGGTATCGCTCTGTCCAAATTCATAACATGCACAGAAGGGCATCAATATATTGTGATGATATTAAAAATAATACATTTTATCCAAATGAAATCCATGAGGAAATGACATGTTGCAATGGGATCTGTAAGGGACAGGAATTCAATCCGCCCTCCCCCTGTTGTTATTGGGTATGATGCTCCTGACACACCAATACACAGATCTGACTGAATTCACAAACAACCCCTCTCCATCCATTTCATTCAGAGAAAGGTCAATAACAGGACGGATTAAAACACAATACAAACTGGGATGAATGCTGCATGTAGGAAGGCATGTTCCTGTAGAGTTTTTACAGCACTGAGATCAGGCTGTTCGGCCCATCATTCACACTCCAGTCTAACCGCCTGGACTCCCTCCCTAAACATCTCCAATTCCCCAGATCCCTGTCTGATTGAAGATTGTCTGTGTGGGGTTATCACATTCTCCCCGGGTCTCTGTGGGTTCCCTCAGGGTGCTCCGGTTTCCTCCAACAGTCGAATGATGTGGAGGTTAGAGTGGGTTGTATATGCTAAATTGACCCATAGTGACCAGGGATGTGTAGGTTAGGTGGATTAGCCATGGGGAATGCGGGGTTACAGAGAGAGGGTAGCGGAAGTGAGCCTTGGTGGGCTACATGATGGGCCGAATGGCCAGTTTCCACACTGTAGGGATTCTATGATTCCATGCTCCTTCCCATCTGCCTCTATGGATGAGGGAGACTATCACCTGACCCAATATCCCCTTCGGTGGCTCAACGTTTGCTTCGTTTCCAACAAAGAACTGCAGTTGCTGCAGATCTGAGAGACAGCACATAAATTGCTGGGGAAATTCAGCATCTGGCAGCATCTATGGGGAGGGAACCTTTCGGATCCAGTGATTGTTCTTCAGGACTGAAGGCTTCTGATTCTGGTGCTGTCAGACCTGCTGAGCTTCCCCAGCAATTTCTTGTTTGGATTTCAGCCCCAATCCAGTTGGTGATGATCACGGCCTTGTTAAGTGTGTTTGGGAATGAGGAGGGAGCTGCTAGCAGGGTGATGGAGGGATAGTGGTGAGCGTAGCTGCCTTACAAGCAGTTGTCCCGGGTTCGATTCCCGGCCCTCACAATGTTGCGATTTGTAAATAGCCGTTAAAAGGAAAAGCCCGAGAACGAATCGAGGAAATCAATCTTACATTCTGTGGTAAAACGGATCTCTCAAATTGCTACTTGCTTTCCCTGGCGATGGTTCCTGCGAATTGCAGTGTGGAACCGGGCAGCATTGCTCGGCATCCCGGAAGCTTTCCCCTCTGCTGCTTCCCATTTCTTATTGAAATATTCGTTGCAGCACACGGATGGGTTTGTTTTTTTCGAAAACTGAGAGACTGCTCCCGTCAGGAACTTGAAATAATTACAGAAGCCGCTGGAAACACTGAACAGTTCCAACAGCTTCTGTAGTGGTGGGGAGGGAGGGAGGATTAATGTGTCAAATCTATACAAGGATAAAATAAACTCCAGCCACAAAACAGTCAGAGTTCCTAAGTTTTACAAACATCCGTATAACATTTTTCTGAACCATCAATTCCCCTTAAACTCTTCCAATGCAGAATAGCATCTTTCTGATTCTCTCTTTGAGAGATGTCCCTCAGTGAGCTCCACCACCATTCTTTCCATTTCACTGGGGACACGCTATCCGCAGTCTCCAATCAAATGACCTGAACTCAGACACACAGAGATCTTAAAGAGTGACACAATGCAGATAGGAAGTTGATTTCATTTCTGTTTCTGAGTCCAACCTTCACTCAGTGAGACAGAGTCAGGTATTCAAGGCTCCAACAAGAGCTGGATTCTGCTTCTGGTGATTGTCTTCATTCAGTGAGAAGGAGGGCCGGAAGGAGCTCATCATTGTGCTTCGGGTTGGCTGCTCAGTCTGCAGCATTGCAGGCCGTGGGAGCAGGGCAATGGGAAAGGTACGTCGTGTGGACTGCAATAAGACTTTCCACACATTGTTCCAGACCAATTACAGAGCTCCAGGAATTCTGAATGAGGATCGGAAAAATGCATTGATTGAAGGAGGAGAACCAAGAAAACAAAAATGTTCCCCTGAGGTCCCTTTTATGTTTCCCCTCTCAACTTTAACACATGCCATCTGCTTCTTGATTCCCCCACCATAGGGAAATCAGCTTGTCTTTTTACCCTTTTGAGGCCCCTGATGATTTTGTGAACCACTATGAGGTTACCCCTCAGCCACTGACGCTCCAGGGATAATAACCTCAACCTATACAGTCTTACCCTTCAGCACAAACACTCCAACTTTGGCAACATCCTTGTAAATCTTTTCTGAACGCTTTAAACTTTCACAACGCCCTTCTTATAGGAGGGAGTCCATAATTACACTATATATACCAAAAGTGGCCGAATCAATACCGCAACATGACCTCCCAACTCCTTTACACAATTAACTGAGCAATAAAGACAAAAATGCCAAACACCTTCTTCATTGTCATATCGAAATGGTAGTCCACCTTCAACGATCTATGAAGCTGCACTCTAGGTCTATTTGTTTAGCAACACCCCTAGTACCTTGTCATTCAGTGTTTAAGTCCTACTCTCTTTTGCCTTTCCAAAATGCAGCACCTTACATTTATCTAAATTAATCTCCATCTGCCACTCCTCAGCCCATTAGCTCATCTGATCAAGATCCCATTATACTCTGAGGTAAACGTCTTCACTGTCCTCCACACCTCCAATTTTACTGGCATCTGCAAACTTACTAACCATTCGTCCTATGGCCACATCCAAATCATTTATATAAATGACAAAACAACAGTGGACCCAGCACCGATCCTTGTGGCACACCGCTGGTCACAGGCCTCCAGTCTGAAAAGCAACCCTCACCCACCACCCTCTGTCTTCTTCGAGCTAGTTCTCTACCCAAAGGGTAATTCTATGGCCTCAACAAACAAGTTTGACAATATGACACTCGTCTCAAAAGTACAACAAGAATCTATTCCCGATGACAACAGGCGGGTCAGTTTGCCACAGGTGCTGTTTACACTTGGAATATACCTGGAGCAGAGCAACACAAACCCAACTGGAGAGGGTGGCTTTGTATAAGAAGAGTCAGTGTGCAGTTAAAATTCAACAAATGTGATGGAATAAAATCAAAAATTAATGAAGGTAAGGACCTTCAATCTGTTTCACAATTTATTGTATAAGAGGCTGGATAAAAACTGAAGCTATTGTAATAAATGGTTCAAGCTCACCATGGAGAAATAATGTGCTAGGATGGAAAAGTGCTGAGTGATCATAAATTCCTGCAACTTGCAAACAGCAGAATTAAAATCCAATTTGCTTTTTTACGGCAAGGATGAATATTTTAATCATGTTGTTCTCT
>NW_025203808.1:5318-8937 GCF_004010195.1 Chiloscyllium plagiosum
AAATAGCAGAAGGTTGTGGAGGGAAATGAACAGACTGAAGCCCGCTGTGATGGAGTTTGGCATAAAAGGCTAAAGAGAGACAAACCCGACCGAACTGCAGAGTTTGAAATGTGAACATGGATAGAGTTGTCTTGGCGTTCATGTGCACAAGTATGTGACTGTGACAAGATCTGCTGAAGGGGGAAATAGAAAACATGTGGGATCTTGAACATCACAAATGCCCCATTGAGTAAGGAAAAAGAAAATGCATATAGGAAAAGCCCAGCTGTCCCTGGGTATCTGAAATCTAACTTCAGCAGGTCAGGCAGCATCTGTGAGAAGGGAATCAGAACCCATTTCTCCCACAGCAAGGCACAAAGGGAGCTCCCTGATCTGATTAGGTCTGTGCCAATTAACACTGCACACAGATATTAATCCAGTGGGTCAGCCTCTTAGTTAAACAGCGAGGTCCTGAGAGTGACGAGGGAGAGCCTTGTATGTTGTTCACACCTACATGGTCAGTAAAATGGTATCATGCACGTCCCATTGCAAAATCAGCTTCAGCTCTGACCATATTTCCTGAAACCCAGTTTGGGGAGGAAACACTGCCTCCTGGTCTTAGGTTCTTTGCTGTAGAAAAAGGTGTCACTTCCTGTGATCTCCCTCTGACAACTACATTGCTTTTAGTTTCTCCCACATAATCGGCTTTCTGTTCCTTCTGGTTTCATGGTTTAGTCACACTTCCCAAAGCTGAGGCTCCTGCTAAATGGTAGAATTGGGTTCCGGCATCAGTAAATGGAAAAATTAGTACGGGGTATGAGTAAATGGGAGATTTGGTGGGAATCAATAAATGGGATATTCAGTGCACAGTGCCATTACATTGGAAACCTGGTGTGAGTGTCAATATGTTAGGAAATTAGAGCAGAGCATGTCTAAATTGGGGAAAAGGGGCAGGGAATCAATAAATAAAAATGTTGCAAGCATCGGTTAATCGGAGATTCATTTCAGTGCATCATTAAATGAAAAGAAAATGCAGGGCGTTAATAATTGGAGAATTCATGCAGGTGCCATTAAATTCGAAGCGGGAGAACTGGTGCAGGATAACACTCAATGGGAGAATTGGTGCAGTTCCAGGATTTGCGCAGGATTGGAAAATGGGAGAAATAGCCATAAATAGAGTCATACAATCATAGAGATTTACAACACAGAAACAGATCCTTCGGTCTAAATTGTCCATGTGTCTATTTAAGAATTCTGGCAACGTTCCACTAAAATAGACAATCATTGCAAGAGACTACTTCATGTGAGAAATGTGACAGGGCGTTAGTCAGTAGAAGAATTAGCACAGGGATATGAGTAAATGGGAGATCTGGTGCACAGTGCCATTATATTAGTAAATTGGTGGGAATGCCGATATATTGGAAAATTGGAGCAGAGCATATTTAAATTGGGGAATAGGGGCCAGGGAATCAATGAAAAGAAATGTTGCAAGCATTGGCAAATTGGAGATTCAGTTCAGTGCAACACTAAATGAAAACAATTCAGCAGGGCACCCGTACGTGGAAGAAATGTTTCAGGGAACAATTAAATGGAAGGAATTGATGCAGGGCAACAATAATTGGAGAATTCATGCAGGTGCCTTTACATTGGGCAGGGTAACGATCAATGGGAGAGTTGGTGCAGTTTCAGGATTTGTGCAGGATTGGTAAATGGGAGAAATGGTGCAGAGCAGCGGAGCCATAAATAGCGTCATACAATCATAGAGATGTACAACATGGATACAGACACTGCAGTCCAACTTGCCTATGTCTCAATTTCAGAATTCTGGTAGCGCTCCACGAAATTGGAGAATCATTCCAAGGAAATACTAAATGGAAGGATTGGGCAAGGGCTTATCAAAATAAGAGAATTTGGAATGAGGCATCCGAGAATGGCAAATTGGTGCAGTTAGCACCAAATGGGAGAATTTCAGTTTTGCAATAAAATGGAGAATTAATGCAGTGTAGGACTGAATGGGAGAATTGGGACAGTATGATACCTGATGCGGGAATGAGAGTAGGGCACCCCAAAATTGGGCGAGGGCATCAGTCAATATGAGATTGGTGTAAGTCAAAACTGAATGGAGAACTTGTTCAGGACGTCAGTAATTGGGGTAAATGGTGCTAAGCAACACTGAATTGGAGAATTAGTGCGGGCCATCAGTAAATGAGAGACCTGGTGCACGTGGAGCTAAATTAGAGAATTGGTGCATGGCAACAGTAAATGGGAGAATTAGAGTAGCGCACCCTTAAATGGTAGAATCGGGCTCGGGTATCAGTAAATGGAAGAATTACTACAGGGATATAAGGAAATGGGAGATTTGGTGGAAACAATAAATGCGAGATCTTGTGCACAGTGCCGTTACATTAGAAAATTGGTGGGAGTGTCAATATATTGGAAAAGTGTAGCACAGCATGTCTAATTGGGGAATCGAGGCCAGGGAAACAATAAAAAGAAGAAATATTGAGATCATCGGTAAATTGAAGATTCAGTTCAGTGCATCACGATAAGAAAAACAATTCAGCAGGGCACCCGTACGTGGAAAATATGGGTTAGGGAACAACTAAATGGAAGGAATTGATGCAGGGCAACACTAATTGGAGAATTCATGCAGGTGCCGTTAAATTCTAAGTGGGAGGACTGGGGCAGAATAACGTCAATCGGTGAGTTGGTGAAATTCCCGAATTAGTACAGGATTGGTAAATGGGAGAATTGGTGCAGTAAGCGGGACACTAATTACAGCCTTAGAGATGTACAGCACGGAAACAGACCCTTCAGTCCAACTTGTCCACGCCTAAATTTAAGAATTCTGGCAGCTCTGCACGAAATTGGAGAATCTTTGCAAGGAACTACTAAGTGGAAAAATTGGGAAAGGGCTATCGAAATGTGAATATTTGCAACAGGGCATCAGATAATGGATGAATTAGTGCAGTCCAGCACTAAATGGGTCGGTTATGCTGTGTTGCTACTAAATGGGAGAATTGGGGCAGGACAATACCTTTTGGGAGATTTAGAGTAGGGCACCCCTAAATTGGGCGAGAGCATCAGTCAGTATGAGGATTAGTGTAAGGCAAAACTGAATGGAGAACTTGTTCAGGACGTCACAAATGAGGGGAAATGGTGCTAAGCAACACTGAATTGGAGAATTGGTGTGGGGTATCAGTAAATGAGAGACCTGGTTCAGGGTGCTGATAACTTTGAGAATGGGAGGAAATGGGAGAACACGGGAAGTGAAACACTGGATAGGACGGACGGTGCGAAGGATTAGTGGTCCAGATTCAATACAGTGCACCACGAAATTGGGGGGTTGGTGCAGTTCACCACGAAAGGGAAGATATGTGTCGGATCAGTCATTTGGAGATATGATGCAGGGATCGCAAGATTAGAGAATTCTGGCAGCGGACTACTAATTGGGAGAATTGTTGCAGGGAAATACTGAATGGAAGACCTGGTGCACAGTGGAGCTAAATTAGAGAATGCGTGCATGGCACCAGGAAATGGGAGAATTAGAGTAGCGCACCCTTAACTGGTACAATCTGCTAGAGCATCAGTAAATGGAAGAATTAGCACAGGGATATGAGTAAGTAGAGATTCGGTGCAC
>NW_025203809.1:0-1470 GCF_004010195.1 Chiloscyllium plagiosum
GCAGTTATTGTTTTTACCTATGGGGAACCTTGTTGAATGCCTAACTGAAGTCCATAGAGATCTTCCATCTTTAACACTTCTTCAAAAAACTCAATCAAGTTTGTGAGACATGATTTCCCACGCAGAAAGCCATGTTGACGATCCCTAATCAGTCCTTGCCTTTCCAAACACATGTACACCCTGTCTCTCAGGATTCCCTCCAACAACTTGCCCACCACCGACTTCAGGCTCACTGCTCTCAACGAACCACTCCCACCACATTCCCATTCCATGATCCAAAACCAATCATACAAATCAAAAACACAGACATTTGAGCATCGATCATTAATAAACACCAATGTCTACCTCCCAGCAGTTTGAAAAGTAACCAGTTATCAAAGGGGAGGGTAGTGTTGATGCCACTGAAAGTGTAATCCGTGAGCCCAGGCCAAGGATCAGATTAGATTAGATTAGATTAGATTACAGATTCCCGACAGCATTGGAAATGGGCCTTTCAGCCCAACAAGTTAACACCGACCCTCCGAAGAGTAACCCACCCAGACCCATTCCCTTACCCTATGTTTATCCCTGACTAATGCACCTAACACCACAGGCAATTTAGCAAGGCCAATGCACCTGAGCTGCACATCTTATTCTGGCTAATGTGTCAGACATCACTCAACCCTCCCACTGCAGAAAAGACCAACAAAGAATTAAATCAGATGGACCACTGGCCTCCAAATCTTTTCTGAACATTTTCAAGCTTCCCAACATCCTTCCCAACACCAGAGCCTCCAACAGGGACTGAGATCATGAACAAAGGACACTTGAGGACATGACAACAATGAGACAGGATCAGCATCATCAGGTCATTCCTTTCAGAAATGGAAGAAGTCATTGTCACAATCAATAGCCCAGACAATATCCACCGCATCATGGAAGGAGATACATCCTTCGATATTCGGATCAATTTGGGAGCCAGGGATACAATTTCCCCTAAATCCCTTACTGTTACAAACCCGCCTGCATTCCCCGTCCTGTGAAGGGCCTGATCTGACTCCACCGCCTATGGGAGCCCCTATTGGGAAAACACCTCTCACTTGGGTCTGGGCAGCCTAGACAATCCCCTCAATGTGGCAGTGAGTCCCACATCCCACCAGCCGATTGAAGAGAAGGACACTCTCATGGAGACTCATGTCCTGTCAGGCCCTTCCCCTGCCCCGTCTCCGGGAGAGGGAGATACAATCTGAGGGAGAATTGCTGCCTTGTGTCCGGTTTGATGGAAACCCTTTGGGGTTGAATATCCCTGGTGCGGATTCCCTGGACTGTCTGCGGTATTTAGTGGGATCCAGCAGTGAGCCCAGAGAAATAGTGGAAACGACACCAACAGGATTCCCTCTGGTCTCCCGCCCAGGCTGCAGCCAATTCTGGGCCTGCCCTTTCGGAAGGATGTCAAGGCCGAAGGGATGGTGCAAGGGGAGATTTCCCAGA
>NW_025203809.1:1848-7204 GCF_004010195.1 Chiloscyllium plagiosum
AATTTATATTTAAAGACTGAGAAACCACCACCAAAAATACAACATAATTTTCTTTCAGTGAGTTATGTACCAACAGAGATCAGTGGGAGAGAATGTAGGGAGAATATTTTCCGTTCAGTGTTGGGGGGTTGGGGTCTGTTGCTCATTTCCTGAAAACGGAATGCTCCAGTCACATCCAGCCGACGGCGATTGATGGACGGTGCCGGTGGCTACAGAAAGGAAGCTGCCTGAGCTGAATGTGTTCAGCAGCGCAGGGACAGCGAAACTGAAAGGGGTTTGCATCAGGAAGTGCTGAGGGTGAACATGGCTTTCAGACAGCAGGTCCTGAGTTTGACTGAGGAGGTAATCTGTCCCATTTGTCCGGATTTCTTCACCGATCCGGTTTCACTGGAGTGTGAACACAACTTCTGCCGCTCCTGTATCAACCAGAGCTGGGAAAAGCAGGAGATAAACTCCTGCCCGGAATGTAGACAGGAGTTTCCGGACAGATCCCTCAGAGGAAACCGGGCCTTAGCGAATCTGGCCGAGAAAGCTCGAACATTAAATCTGAATCCACAAGAGAAGGAAAGTAAACATCACTGTGAGGAACATCAGGAAGAACTGAAGCTGTTTTGTGAAACTGACAAGAAATTGGTCTGTGTGATTTGTAGAGATTCCCGGGAACACAGGGAGCACCGCTTCATCCCGGTGCTCATCAAAGAAGCTGTTGGAATCTACAAGGTAAAAGGAAACAGATTCCATCCCCTGATTATTTCATCACATTTTCATGGTCTTTTATTTTCATGGTCTTTCACACTTTTATTTTCTGATTTTCTCTCCCAATCCCAGGATCGGGTGAAATCTTCCTGGGATTCTCTCACAGATAAAAAATCAGCAGCTCTAGAAATGGAGAGGGAGCAGAAACAGAAGATTTCCCAAATTCAGGTAAAATCTCCCCAGGTTCGGCTTCAACATTTGATTTGTTCATTTGTTTTTATTGCAGAAACATATTGTTTTTATATTTCCCCTGACAGGAGGAATCCAGCAGCCTGCAAACTCACATCAAATCTGAGTTCACTAAAATGCACCAGATGCTGACTGAGAAAGAGCAGAGTTTACTCCGAGATCTCAGGAAACAAGAGGAAAACATTCTCAAACCAATGGAGCAAAATCTTTGTGAAATTCAAAAGAATTTAAATTCTCTTCAGCAGAAACTCTCAAAATTGGAAAAACAATTGGAACAAACAGACGGAGTGATATTTCTGAAGGTGAGGGATTATGTTTCAGTTTCGTTCAGTGAAAGAGACACCCATCCTCCGTCACTATCTCCCTCTGCTGCTTTCTCCAACATTAGGTTCTCCACTTTCCTGTTCAATATATTTGTCTCAATCACACTGTGTGACTGTGGGTTCCACATTCTCATCACTTTCTTGATCAAGACATTTCTCCTGAATTCCCCATGAAATTGAATTGAAATGAATTTATTGTCACGTGCACCAAGGCACAGTGAAAAGCTTTGTGTTGCAAGCAATACAGGCAGATCACAGAGTTAAGTCACATAGACAGTAAATAATAGGCAAACAGCAGCAAAAACAAAAATACAGGTGCAGGGGAATGTTAAGAGTGTGTGAGCCCATTCAGTATTCTAACAACAGAAAGGTAGAAACTGTTGCAAAACCGGCTGGTGCGTGTGTTCAGGATTCTGTACCTTCTCCCCAATGGTAGAGGTTGTAGGAAAACATTGGATGTTGTTGGGCCTTTGTAACCAGTGCGTCCACTTGAAGAGTCCAAGAAAGTTTGTTGTGGATGACCACTCCCAGGAGCTTGACACTCTCCACTCGTTCCACCTCTGTGCTGTTAATGTGCAGGGGAGGCATGAATAACATCCCACTGAAAGTCAATAATAAGTTCCTTGGTTTTCTGGCATTGAGAGCTAGGTTGTTCTCAGTGCATCATTTTTCTAGGTCTTCCACCTCCCATCTGTAGTCTGTTTTGTCACCATCTGAGAGTCAACTGACTGTAATGGTGTCATCATCGAATTTGTAAATGGCCTTAGTCTGGTACTTGGTGACACAGTCATGGATATACAGTGAGTACAGTAGGGGGCTGAGTACCCACCACTGGGGGGACTCCAGTGTTGAGTGTTAGTGAGGATGAAATATTGTCCCCAATCTTCACTGATTATGACCTGTGGGTCAGGAAACTGAGGATACAGCTGCAGAGAGTGGGGCTTAGGCCGAGATCACTAAGTTTAGTAATCAGTCTCGAGGGGATAATAGTGTTGAAGGCTGAACTGTAGTCAATGAGTAGGATTCTTATGTAGCTGTTCTTGGTGTCATGACGTTCTAGGGAGGAGTGAAGGGCACTGATATGGCATCTGACATGGATCTATTGGTCCAATAGGCAAATTGGAGTAGGTCAAGAGTGGTGGGGAGGGTGGAGTTGATTAATGACATGACCACCAAAGTTAGGGCCACTGGGTGGTCGTCATTGAGACATGCTGTATGAGCCTTCTTAGATATAGGGATGATGTTGGCCCTCTTGAAACAGGCAGGGACAGTGGCCTGCTGCAGGGAGAGGTTGAAGATGTCTGAGAAGACCTCTGCCAGTTGATCTGTGCATGCTTTGAGTGCACGGCCTGGTACTCAGTCTGGTCCTATTGCTTTCATTGGATTCACAGGAAGGGAAGCTGATCTGACCTCTGATGCAGTGGCTGTTTGGATAGGTTCATCTGGACTTCTCTCCACCGAAATGTTGCTCAAAGCGAGCGTATAAGGCTTTGATACGATCTGGGAGGGATATGTCATTGTCTGCTATCTTGCACTGACTCTTTTTAGAACCTGTGATGTCAATCAGTCCTTGCCATAGTCGCCGGGTGTCTGTCTGGGTCTCTGGTTTAGATCGGTGTTGGTCCTTGGCTGGCTTAATGGCTCTGCGAAGGTCATACTTGGATTCCTTATATTTGAGTGGGTCTCCTGAATCTGAAGGCCTCATGCCTGATGGTTCTGTATTTGTTTAATGGATTTATTGGAATTATTTATAACTGGATGATGTTCACAGACTCACATGTTTAGATTCCTTAGAAGTGAAAATATCTTTACTGAATCTATGGAATCAATCCCTTTCTTTATTGTAATTTTAAACATCAAAGTCAGATTTTTATCCATTAAAATATATTAATGTTTCTTTCAATCCTTTGTAATTGTTAAAATTTTGTATTTATTCTTCTGGTCTTCAATATCCTTGGTGTCACATCCTCTTTCTATTCGATGCCTGCAACAATCAGGATTGGCAATTCTCAGCAGCTTGTAACAATGTGAGTGTTATTGCTGCTTTCTGGATGTAGACAGTCAGTCTCTGTCAACTCAGATTGTGTTTTGTTTATTTCAGGAGGAAGTATCTCGGAAGAGAAGGTAGGACATGCACTTTACTGAAACTCAGTGCAAGTTGGTGAAATTACTCAGGAAAGTGTTTATGCTAAATTTCTAATCAATTTATGTTTAATATTTACAGGAACAGTGACGACAGTTGTGTACTCTCACTAACAGATGGTACCATCTCCACTGAAACAGTCTGCAGCCTCTTCCTTTTTCTTGTATGGAAAGAAATGCAGGAAGCCACTCACCCTGGTAAAGCTCAGATAAGTTCCTCTTTTGGCCTGATTTATATTGTATAATTTGTATTTTTGTTCATGCAAATATCCAAGTCTGTAATGAGCAAAACTGTAGTTAATAGGAATCAGTGGAAATCTCTACTTTTTTGAGTCATACTGAACACAAGGGAAGATGGTTGTGATTGTTCAAGATCAACCATCTCAGCTCCCAGACATTTCTGGAGGAGTTTGTCAGAGTAATGGCTCGGCCAAAGCATCTTCAGCTGCTTCATGAATGGATTTCCCTCCGTCATAAGGTCACGGTGGAGGTGATGAGATATTCACTAATGATTGCACAATAACAGCACCGTTTCCAACCACTCAGATCCTGAAACAATCCATGTTCAAATACAATGAGGCCATGACTCTGTCCAGCTGTTCAGCTGACAAGTGACAAGTAACATTCGTGCCACACGAGTGCCAGGCAATGACCGTTTCCAACAAGAGAGAATGTAACCATCAACACTTGATGTTCAGTAACAATTCCATTCATCACTGCATCCTCCACTTGCAACATCCTGGAGGTTACCATTGACCGGAAACTGAACTCACCTGCCAAACACACACTATAGCTACAAGAGCAGGTCAGAGAGTGAAATGTCTGCAGCCAGAAACTCACCTACTGACTCCTCAGTTACTCGTCCTCCATCGATAAGGCAGAGATTTGGCAGATAATAGAGGTCTCTCCACTTGCCTGGATGACTGCAGCCCCAATTGTACTGAAGAAGCTCAACACAATCCAGGACAAAACATGCTGCTTGAATGGCACTCCATCCAATACCTCTAACATTCACTCCCTGCACCACTGACACACAGTTGCAGAAATGTGTACACTTAAAAAAAAGTGTGAGAAAACTCACCAACCCTCCTCAGAGAGCAACTTCCAATTATGCAACCTGAACTGACTGGAAGGATAAGGATAGCAGATAGACAGAAACACCATCACTTGCAAATTGTCCTGGATGCCATACACCATGCTGAATTGGGCCAAAATGCTGGAAATCCTCTCCTAGCTGCCCAGTGGGTGACCCTCCCCTACATGGATGACAATGGGTTAATGAGCAACCTCCAGGATAATTAGGGTTGGACAATAAATGCTTGCCAAGACAGTGATGCAGAAGTCTCCCGAATGTGAAATATCATCTTCAGCTGGTCAGCTGTGACTGTTCAATCCCAAACCTTCACCAAGACAGGAACTCTCAGACACTGCTCTGTACGAGTTTTGAGAAGATTTGTAGCTCAGGTTGAGATTCTGGATGTAGGGAGGTTCATTTCCAGACGTTTCATCAACCTACCAGGTAACATGTAGGTTGTGGGCCTCAGGCAATTCCTGCTTTCTATTTATATGTTTGGGTGTCTTTGGGTTGGTGATGTCATTTCGTGTTCTTTTTCTCAGGGAATAGTAGATGGGGTCTAACTCGATGTGTTGTCCCAGTCAAAGTGATGTCCTTCCTTATCTGCATCAGAACGTCACTTCAATGAGCTAACAGACATTACAGCACAGAGGAACTACGGCAGAGCAGAGGAAAATCACCTATATCGTGTATTCAAAAAGAATGGGTACCCAATGAACACAGTCCGCCAATTTCTCAGCAACAAACCCAAGCAGACAAAACACATCCAGAAACCCTAGCCACTCTCCCCTACATCAAAGACATCTCGGAAACGACTGCCAGACTACTCAGACCTCTCGACAACATGGTAGCCCACAAACCCACCAACACA
>NW_025203809.1:7266-8940 GCF_004010195.1 Chiloscyllium plagiosum
ACAATACATCCATCTTAGGACAAGCCAAACAGAGAAATGCACGAGAATTCCTAGAAGCTTGGCATTCCAACCGGAACTCCATCAACAAAGACATCGAGTTAGACCCCATCTCCCACCCCTGAGAAAAAGAACAGGAAATTACATCACCATGAGAAATGACATCACCAACCCAAACTAACCCAAACATATAAATAGAAAGCAGGAATCATGTACACTGCCTTTGCCTGAGGCCCACTGAAGATGTTACCTAGTAGGGTGACCAAACGTCTGGAAATGAAGCTCCCAGCTCAGTCTCTCTGTCTCCAGTGGCTGAAGAAGGGGGAGATTGATCAGAGTTTGATCACTCTTTGATTTTCTCACAGACCACTTGAGGCTCCATTCATAGTTTCAATGGTTTTATTCAAGCAAATACAGGGGACAGGTCCATTGGTCAGGCTGATGCACAAACTCTGATTTAATTACAAACAAAGAGTTGATACTTTATTCATTTCATAATCGATAACATTGCTTACATTAGCTGTGGGAAGTTGTCAGACCAAGATACTGCACACACCTTTGATGTGGTAATCACATGGTCATTGTCCAATCTCCTCGATGTTCATGGTGATCACTGTCCAATCTCCTCGATGTTCACAATGACCAGTTGTAGCAGTGCCCTGTACACCTCAGGGATTTACTGACATCATCAGGTTGAACAGTCTTGTGATGTAACATCTCCTACGGGTCAGCTGACTGCCCCATTATGGAGAAAGTGAGGACTGCAGATGCTGGAGATCAGAGCTGAAAATGTGTTGCTGGAAAAGCGCAGCAGGTCAGGCAGCATCCAGGGAACAGGAGAATCGACATTTCGGGCATAAGCCCTTCTTCAGGAAAGATAAACCTGGCTCTCTGTCAAACCCATCCATACTTTACAAACTTCAACAAATGGAAACTTTATTCTTTCCAGTTGAATTGTTCTGAGGGAGGGTCACTCGACCCAAAATGTTCACTCAGATTTCTCTCCACAGATGCTGCCAGACCAGCTGAGCATTTCCAGTAACTTCTGTTTTCGTTTCTAATTTCCATTATCATCCAACTCTCCTCAACCACTCCTCGTGATATAGTCTGTCAATACCTGGAATAACCCTAGTGAACCTTCTTTGGACTGCCTCCAACACCAGCATATATTTCTCCTGATAAAACAGAACTATTCACAGTATACCAGAGCAGAGCCCACATTGCTGAACACCTACTCTCTGACCAATTCAACACAGCCGCCCCCATGTTTCCATGCTGAAATTTCCATCTCAGGCCTGCTGCAGTGCTCCAATGAAGCTCATCACAAGCTCATCTTCTGCCTTGGTACCTTGCAGTTCCACTGAGTTGAACAATTTCGCATGGTACATTACCCACCCCCACAACCCCAGGTCCTGTTCTGTGTTGGTTGTTCCCAGCAAAACCAACCCTTTGGTGAAGGTGAAATCATGTCTGACAACTTCACTCAAAATCTTTGAGAAGGTATTAAGCAGGATAGATGGGAGAAAATATAGGGATGTAATATATTTGGATTTTCAGGAGACATTTGATAAGACATCACACATTCAACTGAAGAGATGATTGTCTAACTAAAAAAAGACTGAGAATTGGGACAGCTCGTAGCTCGTGGTGAGCCACACGGTTCAGTGCTGGGTCCAC
>NW_025203810.1:0-860 GCF_004010195.1 Chiloscyllium plagiosum
AGGGAGAAAGGGGAGCTGGGAAAAGGTGGAGGGGTGGCTCTGTTGGTTAATGATGGCTTTAGCAGTAAACTTCCAGGAAAGCAGAATACACAAATCTGTTCAGACAGAGACGAGGGACAAGAGAGGCAAGAAGTGTGAGGGGTGTGCAAGCTTTTATACGCTGACCACACAGGAAGCATCAAGAGATAAGGAAGGCTGATCAGAAAGGTGTAGCAGTGATCAGGCTGCAAGGTTCAGATGGAGGAGAAAGTGAGGTCTGCAGATGCTGGAGATCAAAGTTGAAACTTTATTGCTGGAACAGCACAGCAGGTCAGGCAGCATCCAGGGAACAGGAGATTCGACGTTTCGGGCACAGGCCCTTCTTCAGGAATCCAGAAGGTTCAGATGGATACAAGCTGGTCTCAATGCGAGCTAGAAAGGGTGTTCTTGGGATACTTTCTGAGAACCGCAGGTTCTGAAGCCAATCAGAGGGTGGGTTATATTCGGACCGAATATTGACCAATGGGGAGAATGAGTTAGTATTGACCTCACAGTAAAAGCACACCGAGGTAACACTGATCATAATATAATCAGATTTTACATTCAGTTTCTGGGAGAAAGGAGTGGGTCTGAGATTAGCTCTCTGGCAAATCAGAGAGGGTTTTACCAGATTGTGACCTGGAGTGGGCAGGTTATCAGAATGGAGTTTTGCACAGGGACAGGTGAATATTCGGAGGGAATTCCTGAGTTTCTCACTGGGGGGGGGGGGGGCGAGGAGTAGGTGTGAGGGATTCCAAAGATGGCGGTTACTCTCTCCAAACAAGACAGCCCCCAGTGAGGACAGAGCGAAAGGGAAACGGGTTTTTACTGGGGGGGGGGGG
>NW_025203810.1:7453-8940 GCF_004010195.1 Chiloscyllium plagiosum
GAGGGAGAGGATTAGGGTCAGGGGTCTGAGGGACAGGATTCGGGTCAGGGGTCAGAGGGAGAGGATTAGGGTCAGGGGTCAGAGGGAGAGGATTAGGGTCAGGGGCCTGAGGGACAGGATTTGGGTCAGGGGCCTGAGGGACAGGATTTGGGTCTGGGGTCAGAGACAGGATTAGGGTCAGGGGTCAGAGGGAGATGGTGTGTGAACTCTGCATTCCCTGAGGGTCATCTCCATGCTGGCTGGATGTGCCCTCCCTTCACTGGGTGCTCTATGCTGCTCCCTATGTGTTTAATGCCCCTGTCCACAGACCAGTGCCACCCCCCATTCTGGTTGACCTGCTGAAGGTTCCCTGGTACAGGGAGCTGCGGAACAGTCTGAAGGAGTCCTTGGGTGAGAGCAGGCTGTGATGGAAGAGAAGGAGCAGGCCGTGTTGTGGTGAGGGAGACACTGCACAGCAGGATCCCTCATAAACCCCATCAAACAAACCAAGCCTTCGGAGACGATCAGAGGTTGTAGGAGTGGGATGGCATGTGAATTGTAGGACAGCTTTCACACTGGAGTGCTTGTTTTGACACAGTGTTAATGTGCTTGCGCCTGGGGAACCTGTCTCTGTTACATTCAGGCCATAGACAGGGTCTCAGAGCTGTACAGCACAGAAACAGGCCCTTCGGCCCAACTCATCCAGGTTTCCCAAACTAATCTGGTCCCAGTTGCATGTGTTTGGCCCATATCCCTCAAAACCCGTCAGGTGATTGTCTCCGAAAGCTTGTATTTCTAAATAAACCTGTTGTACTATAACCTGGTGTTGTGTGATTTTTAACTGTCCACCCCAGTCCAACACCGGTATTTCCAAATCATCACTGATCCCTCCCTCACCACTCCCTCATCACTCACTCACTGATCCCTCACTGCTCCCTCTCTCTCTCTCACCACTTCCTCAGTGCTTCCTCAGTTCTCCCTCAGTGCTCCCTCTCTCCCTCCGTCCCTCCCTCTCTCCCTCACTGCTTCCCTCCCTCACCGTTCCCTCAGGTGCCCCAGCCAACTGGTTCCCATTTCTCACTACGCTGGGCCCTTGTTAACACCATCCAACAGTGTGGTCTGGATACCCTCGCCTGGTCAACTCACTGCCACATCAGGCTGTGCCCCTCCCCCCCTCAATGCCAGTTGTTGTTGGTCAAAGTCGAGGGCAAGTGGACAGCACTGCCCCCTGGTCCATCAGATTCTGTCCCTGGCCACGAGGTGTGGGAACTGAAGGGCAGGTGAAGGGGTCACTCGGTCGGAGTTGGCCATTTGCGAGCAACCAAGAGGCTACATTTGGGCCTTTCTCACAGAAAAGGAAGTAAATCCTGGATTGTAATAAAAAGCTGGGTTTAATTGGGCTGGGCAGCAAGGTGTGAGACTGGAGAGTCCATTAAGGATTTCGATGAAGCATCTGTGGACTATTTCAAGCTGCTGACTCGCTCAATGTCACACACACTCGCCAGGGC
>NW_025203811.1:0-1914 GCF_004010195.1 Chiloscyllium plagiosum
CTCTCTCTGTCTCTCTCCCTCTCTGTCTCTCTCATGTGTCTTTCCCTCTCTGTGTCCCCAATTTTCCCTTTGTCTGTCTCTTCCTTCTCTGTCTGTCTCTGCCTCGCTGTACCTCTGTCTCTTCATCAGCGCTAAATTGTTCTCGTAGTGCCAAGGGATGTGCAGGTTAGGGTGGGATTGGCCGTGCTAAATTGTCCCGTAGTGCCCAGGGATGTGCAGGTTAGGGTGCGAATGGCCGTGCTAAATTGTCCCCGTAGTGCCCAGGGATGTGTGGGTTAGGGTGGGATTGGCCGTGCTAAATTGTCCCGTAGTGCCCAGGGATGTGCAGGTTAGGGTGGGATTGGCCCCATGCTGAATTGTCCCGTAGTGTCCAGGAATGTGCAGGTTAGGGTGGGATTGGCCGTGCTAAATTGTCCCCGTAGTGTCCAGGGACGTGCGGGTTAGGGTGGATTGACCATGGTAAATTGTCCCGTAGTGCCCAGGGATGTGCTGGTTAGGGTGGGATTGGCCGTGCTAAATTGTCCCCGTAGTACCCAGGGATGTGCAGGTTAGGGTGGTAATGGCCGTGCTAAATTGTCCCTGTAGTGCCCAGGGATGTGCAGGTTAGGGTGGGATTGGCCGTGCTAAATTGTCCCTGTAGTGCCCAGGGATGTGCAGGTTAGTGTGGGATTGGCCGTGCTAAATTGTCCCCGTAGTGCCCAGGGATGAGCAGGTTGGGGTGGTATTGGCCGAGTTAAATTGTCCCGTAGTGCCCAGCGATATGCAAGTTAGGGTGGGATTGGCCGTGCTAAATTGTCCCCGTAGTGCCCAGGGATGAGCAGGTTAGGGTGGTATTGGCCATGCTAAATTGTCCCGTAGTGCCCAGGGATATGCAAGTTAGGGTGGGATTGGCCGTGCTAAATTGTCCCGTAGTGTCCAGGGATGTGCAGGTTAGGGTGGGATTGTCCGTGGGAAGTGTTGGGTCTGGGTGGGGCGCTCTGCGCAGGGCAGGTGCAGACCCGATGGGATGAATGGCCGGTGTACACACTGTCGGGATTGTGCGATTCACACACTTAACACAACTTGCAAATACAGCAGACACAGGCAGAGTCACTCGAATTATGAACACACTCATTCTCACAAGCACACTGGATGGTTGAGGGGGGGGGAATGGGGGGGGGGAGGATTCCCTGATCTCATTCCTGATGAAGGACTTATGCCCGAAACGTCGATTCTCCTGCTCCTCGGACGCTGCCTGACCTGCTGTGCTTTTCCAGCACCAGTCTGATCTGGACTGTGATCTCCAGCGTCTGCAGGCCTCACCTTTATCTCAGAGTCGCTGATCTGCACAGTCAGGGGACCCCCCCCCCCTCCCGTCTGTCTGAGACGAGGAGACAGCAGAATTGGAGGTGGAGGTGGACAGCGAGGGAGTTACCTCTAATTACAACGGGACTTCGATCAGATGGGCCGAAGGGCTGAGAAGTGGCAGATGGAGTTTAATTCAGATAAATGCGAGGGGCTGCATTTTGGGAAAGCAAATCTTAGCAGGACTTATACACTTAATGGTGAGGTCCTGGGGGGTGTTGCTGAACACAGAGACCTTGGAGTGCAGGTTCATAGCTCCCTGAAAGTGGAGTCGCAGGTAGATAGGATAGTGAAGGAGGCGTTGGGTCTGCTGTCCTTTATTGGTCAGAGTATTGAGTACAGGGGTTGGGAGGTCATGTTGCGGCTGTACAGGACATTGGTTAGGGGCCCCTGTTGGAATATTGTGTTCAATCCCGGTCTCCCCGCTACAGGAAGGATGTTGTGGAAGGGGTTCGGAAAAGATTGACAAGGATGTTGGAGGGGTTTGAGCTACAGGGAGAGGCTGGACAGGCTGGGGCTGTTTTCCCTGGAGCGTCGGAGGCTGAGGGGTGACCTTATAGAGGTTTATAA
>NW_025203811.1:2414-4891 GCF_004010195.1 Chiloscyllium plagiosum
TTGGAGGGAGAAATGATGCAGTCCACTCCCTGCGGCGCCCACCTCTCCCTGAACAACTCCAGGGTGTTGGTCGACGCCGCGTGCTCCTTCTCCAAGGACACCCGGGCTCTAACGTAACCGCGGAAGAGGGGCAGGCAGTCGGCCTTAACGACCCCCTCCACGGCCCGCTGCCTCGACCTGTTGATGGCTAGTTTGGCCAGGCCCAGGAGCAGACCCGCGAGGAGGTCTTCAGACCTGCCCTCCTTCCTCCGTACCGGGTGAATTTTCTGGTTATTTTGTTTTTTTTTAAAGTGCACGAGTCTTTATTCAAATTCCACCAGCAGGAAGATTGGAAAACACCCGGGTGGCCAGTGACAAACACTGCTCTTCACATCAAAGGGCAGTGCTGTGTGATCAAACAGTGAAGGGGACGGTAGGGACTAAGTCAAAATAGAGTTGGAGGGAGAAATGATGCACTCCACTCCCTGCGGCGCCCACCTCTCCCTGAACAACTCCAGGGTGTTGGTCGACACCGCGTGCTCCTTCTCCAAGGACACCCGGGCTCTAACATAACCGCGGAAGAGGGGCAGGCAGTCGGCCCTAACGACCCCCTCCACGGCCCGCTGCCCCTGGAGGTTTTATTACATGACTCTCGCTTCCATCACTCTCCTGTCATTGGTCATTCCATCATTACCAAGTCCCACCTCTCCATTATGTGATTGGACAATTCCTGTCTGTCAATCAAACAGACCCCAATCTACTTTTTAAATTGTGGATAATCAGGTTCAAAGAGAAAGGAAAACATTCTGCCTTTTTTCTCCATGTCTTTGTTTGCTGCAGAGTTTGGGAGATTTATCCACAAATCTTTGGAGTGTGTGGGACAATATGGAGAATTAGCAACCAGGAATTTGATAATGTAATTCTGGAGAACTTTCCTTAAAGTTGTGAGTGTGACAGGAACAGGGGAATGTGGTCGGTGTCTCTGACTCATACTTTCCTCTCCTCTAGACTTGACTATTTCAATATATACTCCTGCTGGTCTCCCATCTTCTGTCTCACCATTAAATGAAGCCATCCAACATCCCAACCTTGCACAAAGTCCTATTGACCATCCGCCCTGGGCACAATGACCAACACTAAGCCCCCAGTTAGGAACACCTCGATTTGATAATTCTTTGTTTTCAAATCCATTCATGGCTTCATGGCCCCTCCCCCATGACCCTGTCTCCGTAACCAGCGGCATAGACAGAAATCCTGGGCCCAGGCTCCTGCTCCCATCCTGACTCAAGGACCTCACTCCAATTCAGGGCAATGTGATAAGCCCCCGCCCCACAACACAAACACAGATGGCCCAATTATTCATCCCTGTGTCAGACCCTGCTGTGGCCACGTCTTCACAGCCCTCTCTGCAGATCCTGTAACTCAGGTGTTCTGTTAGAGTGACATTTTTGTCCCTCCATCATTTATGGCTGTGCCTTCAGCAAAGACCTTGAATTCTGAAATTTCTCTCCTCTTCACTTCCTTCTTTAAGACAATCCTTAAACCTCTACTTTTCACCAAGTGCTATCCACATAATATACTGCAACGACTCTCACAGATCCCTGAGTTAGCACTATCCACCCCCATGATCTCTGGATGGACAAGGGCGGAAGGTCCATGGGAACACCACCCTCTGCAAGTTCTCCTCGAAGCCACTCATCATCCTGACTTGGGAATATATTGCTCTTCCTTCAGTGTCACTGGGTCAAAATCCTGGAATTCCCTCCCTAAGGACATTGTGGGTCAACCTAAAGCACTGTGGTTCAAGAAGGCAGCTCATCCCCACCTTCTCAAGGGGCAACTAGGGACCAGGCGTAAATACTGGGCCCAGCCAGTGACACCCACATCTCAGGAATGATTAAAAACATTTTTAAAAATTCCCCTAATATCACCTTCTGTGTCTCAGTGTCATTCCTTTATTTTCTACATTTTGTGAAGTGCTCAGTGAGTTTGTTGGGATTGGGTATAAATATCAGTTGTTGTTGTTTCCCCTCATGAGGACAATTCAAGGCAGCATCAGGGATGTCCTTGTCCTAGTCTCTGTCTCGATGATGCTCCTTGTTTCTGTTCTGTGTGCAGTTCCGGACGTGTTTGCTGAGCACCCTGTGCTGTGGGAGGGTCTCCGAGGATGAAGCCACCTCGTCCACATCCAGCAGCAGGAGCCGGACTGAAGTTACGACCCTTCCTGAGGGAGGAGGGGGTGGTAACAGAATCACACCAGCTTGAGGTGCTTCAGGGTGAGGGGCTTGGGGCTCTGGCACCTGGATCAGTTGGCACATTGGCATGACCTAAGCTTTCACTGCCACAGCCTCTGTCTCTTCCTCAGAGGAGACTGATCATCAGCTCACCTTCACAGCCCAGGAACACTCACACTCATGGGCTGTCCCTCAGGCAGGTTCCACTCAACACTGCGGCTCACCCCCACCTTCACCTCACAACCCACTGCACCTCCAACCCCA
>NW_025203811.1:5603-8319 GCF_004010195.1 Chiloscyllium plagiosum
AGAGACAGTCAGCTCTTGCAACATCCCTCCAGCTCAGGGTCACCTCTCCACCCCCACCCCCAACTCCAATTCCAACTCCTCACCCACATCCCCACACATACCCCCAACCACTATTCTACGACATGGTGCTGTTATTACGTGATATTCTGATAATGCAGAATCACATGGGAATGGAGCTATCGCGTTATATCAGAACCAACCGTATTCTGCATTCTGTTCTATGACCCTGATGTACCTGTGTAAAGTAGGGTTTGTCTGCATAACACAGAAAACAATAATTTTCACTGCATCTTGATACATGTGACAACAATAAATTAAACCAACAAAGGTTACATGGTCTGCACTTGGCTAGCCTCCTATGGTTTCAAATATCATAGGATTCAATCCTCTGTCCCTGGAACATTAGACTGGGTTCCTGGGTTACTAATTACTATCACATCCCCCCCACCAAAATGACTAAAAGAGTTGAGGAATACGAGGATGAGTTGGGAAGGTAGAGGTGATGTCAATGATTAAACACAACCTTGTTCCACGGTGAGAGAGGTTTGACATTGTGCATTATTCCCCCTTGCTCTCCAAGGATACTGGTCTTACTCTCAGGATACTGGTCTTACTCTCAGGAATTGTCAAATAGGGTTAAACTCCAGCGTGACCACTGCAATTTCATTAAACTGGCCTGTTTTCCAAATGACAATTGACCATGAGAGAGGATAATGTTGGGAGTTAATGCTCCCCTCCCCACCATCGATCGGAATCACTCGGGTGATACTAAAGAATTTTCACTAGTTGTTCTTAATGTTTATCGCAGCCATGAAATTGCTGAGGCCATTGGGCCCCATTCACCAATACTGCCTCATGCTGAGCGGCTCAAAGCAAGAAATAACAGGAGCGTGTTAAAACAGAGAGGAAAATCAAGGTGGCTTTACTCTACATCTAGATTGAACATGACAGATTGTCAAATGTAGCCTTGAAAAGCATTTTGGGACAACTTCATGGTAAAGGTAGCAGTGATCATAACATGATTGAATTTCATGTTCATTCTGAGGGAGAGAAGAGTGGGTCTATGATGAGTGTATTAAACCTAAATAAAAGCAATCATGAGTATTATCACAATGATGCACCATGTACAATATGAAACCATCATCTTCCATATAAACATTTAGCAGCTGGCATATTGCTTTTTGATTATTTGTTGAAAAAGAGAAGAAACAACAGGCGCTACAAAGACCGTTTTTAAATGGTTGCAGAGACCAATTGCCCTGTATGTTTTACATACGCGTGTATTTTATAGCATTCACGAGTACGGGGGAGAGAGGCAAGTGAAATAGCATTCTCAATCAGATCCACCATCATCAGATCAAAGGGTACAGCATCTTCAAGGGGGTGAATGGCCGCCTCCTGCTCGGAATTTAGATGCTTGTAGGTCTGAGGTAAAATTACAACAAACTCAGATGTTCTGAGTTAGTGCAGTCACTCACAGAGAACAGAAATGCTTCTAGAAGGTTCTTTATTTATCAGTCAGTTCATTCAATGATACATATGGTTCACATCCTATTCTGATCATAAAGAAAGCATTTTACGAAACAATTCACATTTAAATGACATCACCATTGATGGAGTCAACAGCACAAATGTCACAGCATTGAACCAGCAGCCTCATCCACATAACGCAATCATACTCAATATATCCAGCATTATACACTGACAGGCCTGTCCCTACCAGTACGGTCCCCCAGTGTTATACAGTGACAGGCCTGTCCCCACCAGTACAGTCCCCCAGTGTGATACGCTGACAGGCCTGTCCCCCACCAGGTACTGTCCCCCATTGTTATACAGCGACAGGCCTGACCCCACCAGGTACTGTACCCCAGTGTGGATACGCTGACAGACCTGTCCCCACCAGTACTGTCCCCCAGTGTTATACAGCGACAGACCCGTCCCCACTAGAACTGTCCCCCAGTGTTATACAGTGACAGACCTGTCCCCACCACGACTGTACCCCGGTGTTATACAGTGACAGATCTGTCCCCACCAGTGCTGTACCCCAGTGTTATACGTTGACAGGCCTGTCCCCACCACGACTGTACCCCGGTGTAATACAGTGACAGATCTGTCCCCACCAGTACTGTACCCCAGTGTTATACAGTGACAGACCTGTCCCCACCAAGTACTGTCCCCCAGTGTGATACGCTGACAGGCCTGTCCCCACCAGTACTTACCCCCAGTGTTATACAGTGACAGACCTGTCCCCACCAGTACTGTCCCCCAGTGTGATACGCTGACAGGCCTGTCCCCACTAGTACTTACCCCCAGTGTTATACAGTGACAGACCTGTCCCAACCAGTACAGTCCCCCAGTGTTATACAGTGACAGACCTGTCTCCACCAGTACTGTCCCCCAGTGTTATACAGTGACAGACCTGTCCCCACCAGTACTGTTCCCCAGTGTGATACAGTGACAGACCTGTCTCCACCAGTACTGTACCCCAGTGTGATACAGTGACAGACCTGTCCCCACCAGTACTGAACCCCAGTGTTATACAGCGACTGACCTGTCCCCACCAGTACTGACCCCCAGTGTTATACAGTGACAGGCCTGTCCCAACCAGAACTGTAACCCAATGTTACACAGCGACAGTCCTGTCCCCACCAGTAGAGTCCCCCAGTGTGATACGCTGACAGACCTGTCCCCACCAGTACTGTACCCCAATGTTACA
>NW_025203811.1:8424-8941 GCF_004010195.1 Chiloscyllium plagiosum
CACCAGTACTGTTCCCCAGTGTGATACAGGGACAGACCTGTCCCCACCGGTACTGTACCCCAGTGTGATACAGCGACAGACCTGTCCCCACCAGTACTGTACCCCAGTGTTATACAGTGACAGACCTGTCCCCACCATTACTGTACCCCAGTGTTATACAGTGACAGACCTGTCCCCCACCAGTACTGAACCCGTGTTATACAGTGACAGACCTGTCCCCACCAGTACTGCACCCCAGTGTTATACAGTAACAGACCTGTCCCCACCAGTACTGTCCCCCAGTGTTATACAGTGACAGATCTGTCCCCACCAGTACCATACCCCAATGTGATACAGTGACAGACCTGTCCACACCAGTACTGTAACCCAGTGTTATACAGTGACAGACCTGTCCCCACCAGTACTGTACCCCAGTGTTATACAGCGACAGACCTGTCCCCACCAGTACTGTACCCCAGTGTGATATGCTGACAGGCCTGTCCGCACCAGTACTGTACCCCAGTGTTATACTGTGACA
>NW_025203812.1:0-3210 GCF_004010195.1 Chiloscyllium plagiosum
CTGCACACAGACAGAGAGAGTCAGCTTGGTACAGCACACAGACAGGGAGAGTCAGCTCGGTACTGCACACTGACAGAGAGAGTCAGATCGGTGCTGCACACAGACAGAGAGAGTCAGCGCAGTGCAGCACACAGACAGAGAGAGTCAGCTCGGTACTGTACACAGACAGAGAGAGTCAGCTCGGTACTGCACACAGACAGAGAGAGTCAGCGCAGTGCAGCACACAGACAGGGAGAGTCAGCTCGGTGCAGGACACAGACAGAGAGAGTCAGCTTGGTACAGCACACAGACAGGGAGTGTCAGCTTGGTACAGCACACAGACAGAGTCAGCTCGGTACAGCGCACAGACAGAGAGAGTCAGGTCGGTACTGCACACAGACAGAGAGAGTCAGCTCGGTACTGCACACAGACAGAGAGAGTCAACTCGGTACTGCACACAGACAGGGAGAGTCAGCTCGGTACTGCACACAGAGAGAGTCAGCTCGGTACAGCACACAGACAGGGAGAGTCAGCTCGGTACTGCACACAGACAGAGAGAGTCAGCGTGGTACTGCACAAAGACAGAGTGATTCAGCTCGGTACTGCACACAGACAGAGATACAACTCGGTTCAGCACACAGACAGGGAGAATCAGCTCGGTGCAACACACAGACACACACAGAGTCAGCTCGGTACAGGACACAGACAGGGGCAGTCAGCTCGGTATTGCACAGAGACAGAGTCAGCTCGATACAGCACACAGAGGTGGAGAGCCAGGTCGGTACTGCGCATAGACAGAGAGAGTCAGCTCTGTACTGTACACAGACAGCGAGAGTCAGCTCGGTGCAGGACACAGACAGAGAGAGTCAGCTCGGTGCAGGACACAGACAGACAGAGTCAGCTCGGTAGAGCACACAGAGATGCAGTGTCAGCTCGGTACTGTACAGAGACGGGGAGAGTCAGCTCGGTGCAGGACACAGACAGGGAGAGTTAGCTCAGTACTGTACACAGACAGAGAGAGTCAGCTCGGTACAGCACACAGACAGAGAGAGTCAGCTCGGTTCTGCACACAGACACAGACAGTCAGCTCGGTACAGCACACAGACAGGGAGAGTCAGGTCGGTACAGCACACAGACAGAGAGAGTCAGCTCGGTACTGTACACAGACAGAGAGAGTCAGCTCGGTACTGTACACAGACAGCGAAGTCAGCTCGGTGCAGGACACAGACAGAGAGAGTCAGCTTGGTGCAGGACACAGACAGAGAGAGTCAGCGCGGTTCTGCACACAGACAGAGAGAGTGAGGTCAGTACTGCACACACACACACAGAGTCAGCTCGGTACAGCACACAGACAGGGACAGTCAGCTCGGTATTGCACACAGACAGAGTCAGCTCGGTACAGCACACAGAGTTGGAGAGCCAGGTCGGTACTGTACACAGACAGAGAGAGTCAGCTCGGGGCAGCACACAGACAGAGAGAGTCAGCTCGGTACTGTACACAGACAGAGAGAGTCAGCGCAGTGCAGGACACAGACAGAGAGAGTCAGCGCAGTGCAGGACACAGACAGAGAGAGTCAGCTCGGTGCTGTACACAGACAGGGAGAGTCAGGTCAGTAATGCACATAGACAGAGACAGTCAGCTCGGTACTGCACACAGACAGAGAGAGTCAGCGCGGTACAGCACACAGACAGAGAGAGTCAGCGCGGTACAGCACACAGAAAGAGAGAGTCAGCGCAGTGCAGGACACAGACAGAGAGAGTCAGTTCGGTGCAGGACACAGACAGGGAGTGTCACCTCGGTACAGCACACAGACAGAGTCAGCTCGGTACTGTACACAGACAGAGAGAGTCCCCGCGGTGCTGTACAGATACAGGGAGAGTCAGCTCGGTACTGCACACAGACAGAGAGAGTCAGCTCCGTACTGCACACAGACAGAGAGAGTCAGCTCCGTACTGCACACAGACAGAGAGAGTCAGGTCAGTACTGCACACACACACACAGAGTCAGCTCGGTACAGCACACAGACAGAGACAGTCCCCGCGGTGCTGTACAGATACAGGGAGAGTCAGCTCGGTACTGCACACAGACAGAGAGAGTCAGCGCAGTACAGCACACAAATAGGGAGAGTCAGGTCGGTGCAGGACACAGACAGAGAGAGTCAGCTCTATACTGCACACAGAGATGGAGAGACAGCTCGGTACTGAACACAGACGGGGAGAGTCAGCTCGGTGCAGGACACAGGCAGGGAGAGTTAGCTCGGCACTGTACACAGACCAGGGAGAGTCAGTGCGGTGCAGCACACAGATAGAGAGAGTCAGCTCGTTACAGCACACAAATAGAGAGAGTCAGCGCAGTGCAGCACACAGACAGAGAGAGTCAGCTCGGTACAGCACACAGAGAGAGTCAGCTCGGTACAGCACTCAGACAGAGAGAGTCAGCTCGGTACAGCACACAGATAGAGAGAGTCAGCTCGGTACAGCACACAGACAGAGAGAGTCAGCTCGGTACTTCACACAGACAGAGAGAGTCAGCTCTGTACTGTACACAGACAGCGAGAGTCAGCTCAGTGCAGGACACAGACAGAGTCAGCTCGGTACTGCACACAGACAGAGAGAGTCAGCGCAGTACAGCACACAAACAGACAGAGTCAGCTCGGTACTGCACACAGACGGGGAGAGTCAGCTCGGTGCAGGACACAGACAGAGAGAGTTAGCTTGGTACTGTCCACAGACCAGGGAGAGTCAGTGCGATACAGCACACAGACAGAGAGTCAGGTCGGTACAGCACACAGACAGAGAGAGTCAGCTCAGTGCAGGACACAGACAGAGAGAGTCAGGTCAGTAATGCACATAGACAGAGACAGTCAGCTCGGTAGAGAACACAGACAGGGAGCGTTAGCTCGGTGCTGAACACAGACAGAGAGAGTCAGCGCGGTGCTGTACACAGACAGGGAGTGTCAGGTCGGTAATGCACACAGACAGAAAGATTCAGCTCGGTACAGCACACAGACAGAGAGAGTCAGCACGCTACAGCACACAGAGAGAGTCAGCTTGGTATTGTACGCAGACAGAGAGAGTCAGCGCAGTGCAGCACACAGACAGAGTCAGCTCGGTACTGCACACAGACAGGGTGAGTCAGTGCGGTACAGCACACAGACAGAGAGAGTCAGCTCGGTACAGCACATAGACAGAGAGTCAGGTCGGTACAGCACACAGACAGAGAGAGTCAGC
>NW_025203812.1:3245-4306 GCF_004010195.1 Chiloscyllium plagiosum
GAGAGTCAGCTCGGTACTGCACACAGACAGGGAGAGTCAGCTCGGTACTGTACACAGACAGAGAGATTCAGCACGCTACAGCACACAGACAGGGAGAGTCAGTGCAGTACAGCACACAGACAGAGAGTCAGCTCGGTACTGCACACAGACAGGGAGAGTCAGTGCAGTACAGCACACAGACAGAGAGAGTCAGCTCGGTACTGCACACAAAAAGAGAGAGTCAGCTCGGTACTGCACACAGACACAAAGAGTCAGCTCGGTACTGCGCACAGTCAGAGAGAGTCAGCTCAGTACTGCACACAGACACCGAGAGTCAGCTCGGTACTGCACACAGAAACCGAGAGTCAGCTCGGTACTGCACACAAACAGGGAGAGTCAGCGCGGTGCTGTACACAGACAGGGAGTCTCAGCTCGGTACTGCACACAGACAGAGAGAGTCAGCTCGGTACTGCACACAGACAGGGAGAGTCAGCTCGGTACTGCACACAGACAGAGAGACTCAGCTCGGTACTGTACACAGACAGGGAGAGTCAGTGCGGTACAGCACACAGACAGAGAGACTCAGCTCGGTACTGCACACAGACAGAGAGAGTCAGCTCGGTACTGCACACAGACAGAGAGAGTCAGCTCGGAACTGCACACAGAGAAGACAGAGTCAGCGCGCTACAGCACACAGACAGGGAGAGTCAGCTCGGTTCTGCACACAGACAGAGAGAGTCAGCTCGGTACTGCACACAGACAGGGAGACTCAGCTCGGTACTGCACACAGATAGAGAGACTCACCTCGGTACTACACACAGAGATGCAGTGTCACCTCGGTACTGCACACAGACAGAGAGACTCACCTCGGTACTACACACAGAGATGCAGTGTCACCTCGGTACAGCGCACATACAGAGAGAGTCAGCTCGGTGCAGGACACAGACAGAGAGAGTCAGCTCGGTACTGCACACAGACAGAGAGAGTCAGTGCAGTACAGCACACAGACAGGGAGAGTCAGCTCGGTACAGCACACAGACAGAGACAGTCAGCTCGGTACTGCACACAGAAAGAGAGAGTCA
>NW_025203812.1:4380-6065 GCF_004010195.1 Chiloscyllium plagiosum
AGCTCGGTACTGCACACAGACAGAGAGAGTCAGTGCAGTACAGCACACAGAGAGAGAGAGTCAGCTTGGTACAGCACGCAGACAGAGAGAGTCAGCTCGGTACAGCACACAGACAGAGAGAGTCAGCGCACTACAGCACACAGACAGGGAGAGTAAGCTCGGTACTGCACACAGACAGAGAGAGTCAGCGCACTACAGCACACAGACAGGGAGAGTCAGCTCGGTACAGCACACAGACAGGGAGAGTCAGCTCGGTACTGTACACAGACAGAGAGATTCAGCGCAGTACAGCACACAGACAGGGAGAGTCAGCTCGGTACAGCACACAGACAGGGAGAGTCAGCTCGGTACTGCACACAGACAGAGAGAGTCAGTGCAGTACAGCACACAGAGAGAGAGAGTCAGCTTGGTACTACACACAGAAAGACAGAGTCAGCGCGGTACAGCACACAGACAGAGAGAGTCAGCTTGGTACTACACACAGAAAGAGAGAGTCAGCTCGGTACTACACACAGACAGAGAGAGTCAGCGCGGTACTGCACACAGACAGGGAGAGTCAGTGCGGTACAGCACACAGACAGAGAGAGTCAGCTCGGTACTGCACACTGACAGGGAGAGTCAGCGCAGTACAGCACACAGACAGGGAGAGTCAGCTCGGTACTGAACACAGACAGAGAGATTCAGCTCGGTGCAGGACACAGACAGAGAGAGTCAGTGCAGTACAGCACACAGAGAGAGAGAGTCAGCTCGGTACAGCACACAGAAAGAGAGAGTCAGCTCGGTACTGCACACTGACAGAGAGATTCAGTGCGGTACAGCACACAGACACAAAGAGTCAGCGCGGTACTGCACACAGACACAGAGAGTAAGCGCGGTACTGCACACAGACACAGAGAGTAAGCGAGTAAGCGCGGTACTGCACACAGACACAGAGAGTAAGCGCGGTACTGCACACAGACAGGGTGAGTCAGCTCGGTACAGCACACAGACAGAGAGAGTCAGGTCGGTACTGCACACAGACAGAGAGAGTCAGCTCGGTACTGCACACTGACAGGGAGAGTCAGCGCAGTACAGCACACAGACAGGGAGAGTCAGCTCGGTACTGAACACAGACAGAGAGATTCAGCTCGGTGCAGGACACAGACAGAGAGAGTCAGTGCAGTACAGCACACAGAGAGAGAGAGTCAGCTTGGTACTACACACAGAAAGACAGAGTCAGCGCGGTACAGCACACAGACAGAGAGAGTCAGCTTGGTACTACACACAGAAAGAGAGAGTCAGCTCGGTACTACACACAGACAGAGAGAGTCAGCGCGGTACTGCACACAGACAGGGAGAGTCAGTGCGGTACAGCACACAGACAGAGAGAGTCAGCTTGGTACTACACACAGAAAGACAGAGTCAGCGCGGTACAGCACACAGACAGAGAGAGTCAGCGCGGTACTGCACACAGACAGGGAGAGTCAGTGCGGTACAGCACACAGACAGAGAGAGTCAGCGCGGTACTGCACACAGACAGGGAGAGTCAGTGCGGTACAGCACACAGACAGAGAGAGTCAGCGCGGTACTGCACACAGACAGGGAGAGTCAGTGCGGTACAGCACACAGACAGAGAGAGTCAGCGCGGTACTGCACACAGACAGGGAGAGTCAGTGCGGTACAGCACACAGACAGAGAGAGTCAGC
>NW_025203812.1:7144-8944 GCF_004010195.1 Chiloscyllium plagiosum
CCTGTTCCTGAGTAAATACTGAAGAAAAGTATTCATTCAGTGTCTCCCCAATCTCTTCCGCCTCCACACGCAACTTCCCACTACTATCCTTGACTGGACCTATTCCTACCCTAGTCATTCTTTTATTCCTATACAGCACACAGACAGGGAGACTCAGCTCGGTACTGCACACAGAATGAGAGAGTCAGCTCGGTACTGCGCACAGACAGGGAGACTCAGCTTGGTACTGCACACAGACAGAGAGAGTCAGTGCGGTACTGCACACAGACAGAGAGAGTCAGTGCGGTACTGCACACAGAGAGGGAGACTCAGCTCGGTACTGTACACAGACAGAGAGAGTCAGCTCGGTACAGCACACGGACAGAGAGAGTCAGGTCGGTACTGTACACAGACAGAGAGAGTCAGCTCGGTGCAGGACACAGACAGAGTCAGCTCGGTACTATACACAGACAGGGATAGTCAGCTCGGTCCTGCACACAGACAGGGACAGTCAGCTCGGTCCTGAACACAGACAGAGAGAATCAGCGCGGTACTGCACACAGAGATGGAGAACCAGCACGATACTGCACACAGACAGAGAGAGTCAGCTCGGTACTGTACACAGACAGAGAGAGTCAGCTCGGTACAGCACACAGACAGAGAGAGTCAGCGCGGTACAATACACAGACAGAGAGAGTCAGCGCAGTGCAGCACACAGACACGGAGAGTCAGCTCGGTGCTGTACACAAACAGGGAGAGTCAGCGCGGTACTGCGCACAGACACAGAGAGTCAGCGCGGTACTGCGCACAGACAGAGAGAGTCAACTCGGTACTGCACACAGACAGAGAGAGTCAGCTCGGTACTGCGCACAGACAGAGAGAATTAGCGCAGTACAGCACACAGACAGAGAGAGTCAGCTCGATACTGCACACAGACAGAGAGATTCAGCGCGGTACAGCACA
This sequence comes from Chiloscyllium plagiosum, assembly GCF_004010195.1. NCBI lineage: Eukaryota > Metazoa > Chordata > Chondrichthyes > Orectolobiformes > Hemiscylliidae > Chiloscyllium > Chiloscyllium plagiosum. The sequence continues at coordinate 8,087 of NW_025203812.1, forward strand.
CAGACACAGAGAGTCAGTGCGGTACAGCACACAGATAGAGGGAGTCAGTGCGGTACAGCACACTGACAGAGAGAGTCAGCGCGGTACAGCACACATACAGAGAGAGTCAGCGCGGTACAGCACATTAAAAGAGGGTGAAAGCCAGTGTAAAAATGAAAAATGCATTTGAGACCATCACAAACTTTCATCAAAAATAGTCATACACTGAGTAAAACTGTATCATTGATCAGAGAACGTACAGGGATAGGGAGGGTAGGAGCTGCTAGGAAATTCACCTGATGCATGTGTTCAAACTGCTCCCTGATCAATGCTCATGATGATCACCCCACCCTTCCTCTCCTACTGGGAGAGATTCACCTGTGCCAATCTCGGGGGTCACCCATGCCCAGACAGAGACCCTGTTAGAGCTGCAGTGTCAGCATCACAGATTAAACAGTGACCACAGCATCCAACCAGTATCCCAGCTGTAGGAGGCTCCAATCCTTCCTGGGTCATGTGGCAGGATTATTGCAATTTTTCAATTCAACAGATTGTACAGATGCTCAAAACAAATTCTGACATGTGGATGTACTGAACAGCAAGAAACCTCACATGACATTGGATACAGGGACAGATGTATAGATTATTTTGAATCCTTCTGGATGGTAGAGGCCACAGGCTTAGAAGATGTTGGCAAAGGAACCGTTAGTGAGTTGCTGCTTTCCACCTTGTATATGATACACGCTAAGATTGTAAGAAATAAAAGCTGGAGTCGGCCATTCAGCCCCTTGATCCTGCTTTGCCATTTTACAGATTCAACATTCCTCACGTCCACCTTTCTGCATTTCCAATAACCCTTGATTCCTCAACCGATTGAGA
>NW_025203813.1:0-4291 GCF_004010195.1 Chiloscyllium plagiosum
TCCCACCCTTCTCTCCCCCAGTCTGCCATCCTCTTACCCCTCCCTTTCTATTCCCTTCCTTATCCTATCTCAGACCCCTGACCCTTTGATGCTTCCCCTGCCCCCCCATACTGAGCAGAACCTCTGAATGCCTTCACACTTTCCAGACAGAGTCAGTCTGACAGACTGTGAGTGTCAGAAAGAGACCACTTTAAAACAAATCACATTCACCAACCGCTTGGTCCAGGATCCTTGGCGATTCCAGATTCTGTCCAACACTGATCAGAGTGACCTGACTGACGACAGGGAGAAAGAGACATGCAGCAAGTGGGAGTAGGGTTTAAATGTGGATAAGCAAGCAGCAAGGAACATGACAGTCAGAGGAAGAGCCCACCACAGTGTTGTTTACATGCTCCAGTCAACTGGAATTCACGGGACAATTTGGGGGTGAGTTTGGGGTGGGCCAAAGTCAGCTCCATCTCAGGCTCTTGGTCAGTGACACACACAAGGTGCAATCTTCCCCAAATGACTGGGGGAGAGGCAGATTATTTCTGGGCAGCCACAGATTGCCGAGACTGTGAGAATCTCCAATCATAATGACAGCTCAGCTTCTCATTTTGTAGAATCTGAGAACTTGTGCAGCAGAGAAAGAGACCACTCTGCCCACTGTGTCTGTGCTAGCTGAAGGACAAGTCCCCACTCTCCCCCCTTCCCTGACCTCAGCCTGATCCCACTTTGCCTGTATCCCAGCAGGTTACTGCAATTCAGGAGCCAATCCAATCAACTGAGTGATTTCTGTCTCTCCTTGTTTGCAGGCAGTGAGTTCCAGACCCCCATCAACCCTCCATGTGTAAAACCATTTCCTCATCTCCTCTTTAACCTTCCTCCCAATCACTTTAAATCTTTATCTACCAATCACTGATGTCTCTGCCAACGTGAACAGACCCTCCCCCCTCCACTCTGCCCGGACCCCTCACAACTTTATAAGCCTCAGTCTGTTTCAGCTATTCCAATCTTTCCTCATTCTGCAATTTTCCAATCCTTGAAACATCTCAGAAATCTCCTGTCCCCTCTCACATGCAACTCCATCCTTTCTGGAAGGAGGTGGTCAGATAGAATACAATCACAGAATCATAGGATCATCCCGGATCAAGGCAGGCCCTCCAGCTGTTGTGTCTATGTCCATCAACAAACACCAAACTACACTCATCCCACTTTCCTGCATTGGTCCGTAACCTAATATGCCCTGGTACTTTAAGTGCTCATCCAGATTCTTTTGAAATGTTGTTAACAGTATCTTTACCGCCCTTCCAGACAGCCTGTGCCATATTTCCAACTCCCTCTGGGTGGAAATGTTGTTTCTCTGGTCACCTGTAAACCACTTCGGCCCCACCTTAAACATACTCCCTCTGATAGAGTCACAGAGTCATTCAGCAGAGAATCAGACCCTTCGTCCATCAGCTTAACTAATACAGTTCCAGCATTAACCCTGCTGCCTCAGTTAGTAAAGGAGCAGCCAATTTGCCTTAACATCTTATCACCCTATCCTACGACAATCAGGACCTGTGGACATTTACTCCAATGTCCCTCACTTCCTCTACACCTCTCAGTACCTTCCCATTAATTGCTCTCCTTTGCCTTGCCTGAACTCCCCAAACGCACCATCCTGCAGTTGTCTGGATTAATTCCATTTGCTACTTTTCCCACCCTGAGCCTGACCAGTCCATTGGTATCTTGTTGCAACCTAAGGTTTCCCTCCTTGCTATCAATCGCAGAGATGTGTTTACAGGTGGCATGGTGGCTCAGTGGTTAGCACTGCGGCCTCACAGTGCCAGCAGCCCAGGTTCGATTCCACCCTCGGGTGACTGTCTGTGTGGAGTTTGCACGTTCTCCCCGTGTCTGCGTGGGTTTCCTCCGGGTGCTCCGGTTTCCTCCCACACTCCAAAGATGTGCAGGTCAGGTGAATTGGCCATGGGAAATTGCCGATAGTGTTAGGTGCATTAGTCGGAGGGAAATATGTCTGGGTGGGTTACTGGAGGGTCAGTGTGGACTTGTTGGGCTGAAGGGCCTGTTTCCACACGATAGGGATTCTAATAATCTAATCTCCATCAGACTGTCTGAGGGGCTATATATGGCCCACTGACAGATAGAGACTGACTCTGATTGTTCCTGAGTCAATCCAAACAGCTTCTTTTGATGACCCTTCCAATATTCACTTCTTTCTCTGCTCTCCATCTTGATGGGAAACCCTGCCACCTGGAATACTGGGCTCAGCATTCTCTTCAATTTTGTTTTCTGCCTGGACTCCTGGAAGTCAGTGCATAGCAATTACTTTCTGAAACTGTAGTCAGTGCTGGGAATGGCGATCACCCCTAGAGGGGCTGAGTGGCCACACAATAAACATTGATTGCAAAGCCATTGCTGTCTCCCGTTACTGTAATCGCAACAAGAGAAAATCGCCAGGTTTCTCTGTGTGTCCTCAGCTTTCCTGCTTTATGTGCTGGGTTCCTTCGATCCAAGGGACCACGCCACCAACCCCTCTCTTATTGCTTCGAACCCACATTTCTCTGCTTTAAAGTTGTGGAGTTTAAGAAGTACATCAATTGTTTATCATTTTTATTGGCTTTATTGAAGCTACAAGTCTTAATCTGATTGCTCCGATGATGAACCTTCTCTGGCTAATTATCCAAATTACAGGAAGCACATGGAGGATCTAAGAATTCCAGCACAGGCACTGGCCAATCAGCCTCACCTGTATAGCTGCCTTTACCTTAAATGCATTGCTACAATTCAGTTCAACGTGGGAATGAGTTTCATAGTCTTACCACTCGCTAAATGAAGTTGTTTCTTTGGAATTCCTGTCGGATTAATTCATGACTATTATAGATTGAACCTTCCTAGTTCTGGCCGTCTCCCTCAAGCAGTAACATCTACTTAACTTCTACCGTACAAACTCCTTCATCATTTTCAAGGCCTCGAACAGACCACCCCTCAATTATCTCCTTTCTCAAGCAAAGAAATCGCAACCTGTTCAAACCTTTCTTGATAGTGAGAAACTTTCAGTTCTGCCAACATTCTTGCCAATCTAAGGGAGTTTTCTGTGTCTTGAGGAAAGGTCATGGGAGTAGGAATGTCTCTCTCCATAGATGCTACCTAATCTGCTGAGTTTCTCCAGCAATTTCTGGACTGGTTTCACATTTCCAGCACCTGCTGGATTTTGCTTGTGTGTTCTCAGCAGTGGCTTGTGGCTGCAAGGGAATCGACAGCAATGGGGGACTGAGAAGTAACCGATGTATGTATGCAGTGGTGTGCCTGGATCCACTCTCCAGCCAGGGTTGTGGGTGGAGGTCACAATGTCACTGGGTGCTGGAGGTGCTGCACAAAGCATTCCTGTTGGCAGTGGCCATTATCCTTTCAATATTGACCAGTCCTGAATGTACAGAGGGAATGTGGAAACTCAGTGAGAGCAAAGTCCCTTGCAGACTCCCGTGCTGCTCTGGGACGGTTTCATTCACCTGACAAAGGTGGAGCAGACTCAAGGATTGCTGTGATCGCTGCTCCCAAATCCCAAGCCAATCCCAAGAGGTCTCTTCCTGCAAAGGTCTGATAGCTACCGGATATGAGCGAGGACACAAGGCAAACAGAAGGGGAGTTCCTGAAGGTTGGGGCCATGGCCCTGGAGGGTGGAGTCAGTAGCCAGCCACAGCATAGTTGCATCAGGAGCAGAAAGAGAAAAATCAAAACTGGAGCAGGATTAGATGGAGATGGAACACTGAGCTGCTCAGACTTTCTGCTTAATCCAGATTACTATCCAACAAGTGGACAAAGAAGAGAGATTCTTTAACCCTTTAACAGCAAGTGCCAACCTGAGCTCATTAATGACACCAGAGCTAATGGCTGGTATGTGAACATGGAACGATAGCCCCTCACAGTTTGTGTCCGGAAAGTGGTGCCACATTAATAAAATACACACACACACACTGACTCTCACTGGGGTACAGTCCCACACACACTGACTCTCACTGGGGTACAGTCCCTAACGCACTGACTCTCACCGGGATACAGCTCCCACACACACTGACTCTCACCGGGATACAGCTCCCAATCACACTGACTCACACGCACTGACTCTCACTGGGGTACACTCCCACACACACTGACTCTCACTGGGGTACAGTGTCCGACACACACTGACTCTCACTGGAATACAGCTACCAGACACTGACTCTCACTGGGGTACACCTCCCACACACACTGACTCTCACTGGGGTACATCTCCCACACACACTGACTCTCACTGGGGTACAGTCCC
>NW_025203813.1:4876-8944 GCF_004010195.1 Chiloscyllium plagiosum
CACTGACTCTCACTGGGGTATAGTCCCACACACACTGACTCTCACTGGGGTACAGCTCCCACACCCACTGACTCTCACTGGGGTACAGCTCCCACACACACTGACTCTCACTGGGGTACAGCTCCCACACGCACTGACTCTCACTGGGGTACACTCCCACACTCACTGACTCTCACTGGGGTATAGTCCCACACACACTGACTCTCACTGGGGTACAGTCCCACACACACTGACTCTCACTGGGGTACACTCCCACACACACTGACTCTCACTTGGGTACAGCTCCCACACACACTGACTCTCACTGGGGTACAGCTCCCACACAAACTGACTCTCACTGGGGTACAGCTCCCATACACAGTGACCCTCACTGGGGTACGGCTCCCACACACACTGACTCTCACTGGGGTACAGCTCCCATACACAGTGACCCTCACTGGGGTACCGCTCTCACACACATCGATCCTCACTTGGCAGTAATCAAGAGAATTTGAAGGAGAAGGATAATTGTTGTATCCTCTGAGTAACTCAGTGCGTGCAGCTCTGCAGAGTAAATTAAGGCGTTAGTTGACTGGAAAGCACCAGCCCTGCCAGCCAAGAATTAGTTGCAGTGCAGTCTAACCACTTACCAGGGCACCTCGCTTGTAATGACTATACCAAGCACCCGGCTGCTCTTTCGGCCAACGAGCCAGTTTACTCTGTAAAATACGAGACTGATTACAGACTAGAAAGTAAAATGTTGACTGCTTACCAGTTTACCACGCTTGTATTCACTGAACCAGGAGCCCGGTACCTCCTTGGGCCAAGAAGTAACTCTTGCCTGATGCGAGATGGAAGGGTAAAGGAGAGAAGGAAAAGAAGTTAATGTGTAAATGACTCTGCTTCTCAATGAAGAGCCAGATTGTGGCAGTGCGAGGAAATCATGTTTCATGTTCAGTCTGAAACACTGGTCCTTTTCCCGAAGAGATTATTACCTTGAAGACATGGACTCACTCTGGGGGATGGGTTTGCTTTGTGTGAAACAGTCAGTCACTGGGTTTTGGCAGTTTCTCTCCCAGCTGACCCTGTCAATGTTGCATTGGTATCGACATACCAAACTTGAAAACAAAGTTAGGAATGCAACTATGATTTGCATACAGTAAGATTTCAGTATCAGAGATGTTGCAATGAAAAATTAGCGTTGGCTGAGACAAGATTTTAACTGTCTCGTTCTTTGAATGCCGCCTGCAAATCATTTATGTGAGAGGTTTTAATGTTTCCTCTGCCACACCTCAGCTCTGACAGTGCAGCACTCCCTTAGTGTTGCACCAAATTTGCTCAACTTGAACAAGTTTGACTGGAATTGAGAAATCTCTGACTGCACAGTGAGAATGTTGCTATTGAGTCTTTCCAGATGCCTGGCCCTTACTTGGCCAGGTTCACTGCTGGCAGATACAGGACAATCAGGGATTGTGATGAAAGTGGCAAGAAGACATTCGATTGGAATCAAGGCCTGGGAAAATGGCTGGAGTATGAACAGCATAAAATTAGATTAGATTAGATTACAGTGTGGAAACAGGCCCTTCGGCCCAACAAGTCCACACCGACCCGCCGAAGCGAAACCCACCCATACCCCTACATTTACCCCTTACCTAACACTACGGGCAATTTAGCATGGCCAATTCACCTGACCCTGCACATCTTTTTTGGACTGTGGGAGGAAACCGGAGCACCCGGAGGAAACCCACGCAGACACGGGGAGAACGTGCAAACTCCACACAGTCAGTCGCCTGAGGCGGGAATTGAACCCGGGTCTCTGGCGCTGTGAGGCCGCAGTGCGAACCACTGTGCCACCGTGCAGCAATGTGTTGGTGACAAGCAGCAGAAACACATTAAACCATTAAACCATTCACTTTTTTTGGACTTTGGAGCAGAGAAGCCAGAGCTCATTTGCAAAGAATTAAAATTTGAGCTTAGAGGCAAATTTTCATTGTTTTGTTGCAGGGTTTTGTTAAATTCAGTTCAGAAGAAGCCAGTTACTGCAAGAAATATTTTTGATAGTCTGTGATCTTTTCAAAGTCAGGAGAATTTGGGATAGAAATCTCAGGTTGGTAGAATTTTCAGTCATCAGAATCGGGAAGGGTTCATGTCATCACTCTTGGAAAATAATCGAGGAATAATCTCCAGAGTTCACGAAAGAGAAGTCAGGTCAGTAGAAACTACAGAGTTGAGATGAGAGTATAATTTCTCTGTTTTAAAGGGTGAGCAGGTAGACATGCAAAGAACTGCTGCTGTCAGTGTGCAGGCAGTGAAAAACAGCAGAATAATATAATGCTAATCTGTCACTTTGAAGGTTCAGGATTGTTGGATTGTTCATATGCATGGGTGATATGAGACTGTGAGCGTGAGGTTGTGTGGCTGTTAGATCTGCTGATTTGACCGGATTTGGAAAGTCAGTCAGAGCAGGCTGTATCCCACCCACTGGCTCCACTGGACAGGAACTCAAAACCTAGCTTCTGGAAAGCTGCTCGCTAAAACTTCGGTCAATGTTGCAATGAATGAAGTGTATTTGGGACAAATGGGTTTTCCTTTTGTAAACTGAGGAGTGATCAGAGAAATACTTACTCCTTCTGATTTCTTGTCTGGGAAGATGCAAGTTTCTCCTCCAGATGTGAAATTACAGAAAACCTTGAATGAGTCTCTGGAGCAGCCTTGGTTTGGGTCAATCCAGTATTCACCTGCCAGGAGGAGAAATGACAAAACCCGAGGTTGGAACGATTTATCGCTGCTCTGCAATAGGTTAAACCAGCCACACAGTAACAAGGCACAATATTCTTAAGGAGCCCAACAACCATAGCACTGACTTGGGGCATTTACTCTGTTTAATGGGCCATCACATCCACTCTGTGATACACTGAACACCTTCTCTCACTCTGTCTTTGCAACCTTTCCGTCACACTTTATTTCTTTGTTTGATTGGAACTTTCTGGAGTCTCCTCTCTTGCCTATCACAGCTTCTAATGCTCCATCTGACCCACTCACCCTCCTGTCCATACCCACCCCTCTCACTGCTCTATTCTCTAACTCGTTATCACCCCAGGTCTACAGAATATGAAATGTCTCATCTCCTTGGCAGTCCCAGGACATGGAAATCCAACCTTGATGTGACTTGTCCAATTGACTTGTCACATCCTCTCCCCTGCGAGTCTCTCCCTTCACAAGTTTATCCTCCTTCCTGAGGCCACCCATTATTGGTACAGCCATGTCAATCAGGCCACCAATCAGAAACTGACAATGGCATCTTGCTTTGGGACACGTTACACACCTCTGTAAGATACTGTACAATATTCTGACAGATCAGGCTATTGTAATCTGTGTTAGGTCCAGGGTTAAATTGGTTAGGTAATACTCCAACCTCACAATGTCAAGCCTGAACCGTCAGAATGTTATTTGGAGACAGATGGGGTGGTGCTGAGGCTGCTTGAGATAATTGTGACTGCGATGTAGACACAGAGTAAACCGTGAAACCGAGTATAGAATCCAACCAGTGCACCAACAATCCAAACTCAGTGCTGGCGTCTGGAAATATCGACATGATGTTGTGGCACATTTGAACAATGGATCAGAAGGTGGTCAGTCAGGTCCTTAAAGCTAGTTCTACCCTCCCCCCACCTGAATTGGTATTCTTGCCAAGTATCCCGATGAGTGCAAGCTGAAAACCTTTGATAAAATGTGTCTTTTCTCAGTAACACTCAGACCTATTCACAGGCAAAATACAACTAGATCAGGACCAACCTGCAATTTAACTGCAACCTGACAGCATTCCTGAACAGCCTGGGTGTCAATCAGAAGGATCTGCTCACCTACCCCTCCCCCTGCCCCCACCCCCACCCCCACCATTGGTCTGGTCTCCCCCCACCAGAAGAAATACTTGCTCTCTTTCCACTCTGTGAATCTTTTAATCTCTCGATCAGCACATGCCTTCCTGTTCTGAACTCAAGGTGAACTCAAGATGAAGGGCTCTTGCCTGAAACATTGATTCTCCTGTTCCTTGGATGCTGTCTGACTTGCTGTGCTTTTCATAGAACA
>NW_025203814.1:0-474 GCF_004010195.1 Chiloscyllium plagiosum
TATTGAATTGAAAGGGGTTAACTGAAGCTATTTATTCAGTGACTGTGATTAACGTCAATCTCAGTGGATCCTAATTATCACAATGGAGAGTTTTCATCGTTGAAAGATAAACGAACTCTGTTCAATGTGCTATCCCATAGTATGAGTAGGAGCATCGCTGACAGCACTAACAGAGATCAGCAGCTCGAAAGAGAGAGAGATGCGGAGGAGAGATCAGAATCTGAGAATATTAGACTGGAATGTTCCAACAATGGACAGGAGTTTATCCTGGGGTCTTTACTGGCTTTCCCTTCCTTGGATATCATTAGCATGGCGGATCCAGGATATCCTTTGGATTATTCAAGGTGGTTACTATCCCATCCTCGCTATAGTTGGTATTCCTGGTAAGTCATTATATTTAATAGGAGAAAGTGAGGACTGCAGATGCTGGAGATCAGAGCTGAAAAATGTGTTGCTGGAAAAGCGCAGCAGGTC
>NW_025203814.1:1405-3447 GCF_004010195.1 Chiloscyllium plagiosum
CAGAGTCCCCAAGAAGAAAAGAAGACAGGAATATGAAGAAGAACTGAAAGCTTCCTGATTTTGAGATGAGAAGTTTTGTTTTGTAAATCTTAATTAAGAGTCTTATCGCACTAGTATTGTGGAGGGGGAAGGTAAAAGACAGGTTAGAGGAAGAAGTTGTAAATAGTCATCCGTTTATTATTCTCTGTTATACTTTAAGAAATAAAGTTGTTAATTTTTACTTTAAATAGATTTGGACTCGAGAATTATGACAGATTACTGCATGGGTTAAATCTTTTCTCTGTTGCTGGTTTTAATTAAGCAGGTAGATGTATCCTGTATTGTACCACTACAAACCCACAGCTATGCGTTTTATTGTTTACGGTACTGTGGAAAAGCTGAACCAGCCACTCAATTCAAGATCTGCATACATCCTGTGAGAGAAGAACAGAAGTAAAGATCGCTCCCTTTCTCTGCCTGTTTTCTGTATTGCTACATCTCATTTGCACTCAGGTAGGTGATCATCCCCTATTTTAGGTGTATTCAATCTCATTGAAATTCTCCCCGAGAGTGATGCACAGCTCCATAGGCACCTCTGGTGCTCGCTTTATTGATGGCGACGTACAGATGTAAGGGACTTATAAATTCCATGTCAGTCGTAGTGCATAGAGAAGGAATGACTTTTTTGTGGCACAGGAAAGAAATGGCAATGTCTAAGTGAGAGAAAAGATGTTTTGTGATCATCCAGGAGAGTGCTGTTGAGGCAGTATTTGGGGTACTGTGGATAGACTTTCTCCCAAGTTTCACCAGACTAATCCCTGGGATGATGGCACCATCAGCAGTAAGTGAAGCTCAGTGAGAGAATAAGAGGTGATTGCATTGAACCTTAGCGGGGATGGACAATCACTCATGATGTTTTAAACAGACACTGATGCGGTGATAAATTCCATGGCTTTTTTTCACTAAGATTACATGATTCTCGATAATTTAAGAGACTCTGAGAACTTTTCACCTAACCACCCCCACTCCCTATTTCGACTGAGAAAGAGAGGAGAAAGAGAGGTGAGAGAGACGGGGAGAGAGAGAGAGGTTCAGGCTTTTGAATAAACTCTCCCAACATTAATACAGTTCAATTGGTGCGTGATCCTGCAATGAACGTCATGTTATCCATAATCCCGACAGCAACAACAATACCTTCATTATAAAAGTGTTAACTCTTTCCAGCAGTGTAGAGAGAAAGAAAGTCTTTTTACGCTACAGGAAAGAAACAGAGATGTCTAAGAGGAAAAAGAGTTATTTTGATCATTGCTGAGAGTGTTGTTGAGGCAGCATTTGGGATATTGTGGACAGACTTTCTCTCCTTTTTCAGGAATGATCGCCTTGCCACGGAGAGAGTGCAATGGGATTTCACCAGACGAATCCCTGGGATGGTAGTGTCATGAGGAGAGAATGATGATTAATGATGAAAATGAGAGGCGATTCCATTGAACCTTGGGGGGAGGGACAGTCACTCATGATGTTCTAAATAGACACTGATACAGTGAAAAATTCCATGGCTTTTTTTTACTCGGGTTACATGACTGTCAATAGTTTAAGAGCATCTAAGAATATTCCCCTCATTCCACACCCAATCCCCATTTCGCATGAGAGAGACAGCGGACCAGACTTTGAATAAATCCTACCCACATTAATACAGTGCATTCGGTGTGTGGTCCTACACTGAAAGTCTCGTTATCCGCAATCCCTACAGCAACCACAATACGTTCATGCTAAAACAGTTACCTTTTCCCACCAGATTCTGACCCCATGGAAAACATGGATGTGTCTTCTCTGAGATGGAAATTGCCTCCTTGAGACTTGGCGCAAATCACTTGGCTTCCCTCCTCACTGCCAGCAAACTTTGTTAAAGTAGCTCACGATCTACAAACAATGGAACAATGATTAGCATCATGGAACCCTCTATCAGTTTTTAATCTCTGCTCTGGCAGTGTTATTCTCGGGTCTCTATCTTGACCTACTCAGTTCCAGCGGAGAATCACAATGCATTGCATCATTGCCTTTGT
>NW_025203814.1:5869-7844 GCF_004010195.1 Chiloscyllium plagiosum
ACAATGCTGTCACTTCTTTTTTTAAAAAATGTTATTTTCTCCTTTTTTTAGAAAGCGATCTTAAAGGCAAAACTGCCTACTGAAAACGGCTCAAGTAAACAACTTATGAGGCTTTTAGGGTTTTTAATAAATAGTAGTAACAATGGCCAGCTCACACAGACAGGCTTTCCAGCTTTTTCTTGTAGATGCAACAGTTACCAGGTGCTTGGGGTCCCAGAAGGGCTTGAAGTTTTAGCAAATTATCCCTCGATGCTATTCTCTCTGAAACCTCACTTGAAGCTGTTTCCTCCTGAATTGGAGGACTGTATGCTAGAATGTAAGTCTGAATGATCCTTTTTGCCAAGGTGGGGTTCAGATTAGATTGGATTACATACAATGTGGAAACAGGCCCTTCAGCCCGACAAGTCCACACCGACCCACTGAATAGCAACCCACCCAGACCCGTTCCCCTGCATTTACCCCTTCATCTAACACTACGGGCAATTTAGCATGGCCAATTCACCTAACCTGCACAATTTTGGACTGTGGGAGGACCCAAAAGAAACCCATGCAGAAAAGTGGGCATGTGCAAACTCCACACAGTTAGTCGTCTGAGGTGGGAATTGAACCCGGGTCTCTGGCATGTGAGGCAGCAGAGCTAACCACTGTGCCACCGTGCCACCCCACGGTGCCGCCCTGTGTTTAGGTGATGTTAATAAATTCGAACAGTTAATTTGTAGAAGGTACTGTATCCATCATTCAGTTAAGGTTTCCAATAGTTAAGTTATTCTAAATTCCTCTTCATTTCCTATGGATTTTTCATTCGAGCGTTTAAATATATTGTGTTTTGCATAATGGTGAGTGGTTTGACTAGTAGAATCACATCTGTAACACCCACTTCCCATTTGCCTTTAAAATAAGAAAGGTTTTGCATCCAAGCTACCTTTTTAAAATAGTTTGAGGCAGTCTGGTTGGTCTATATTAAACTGGAGGCCCTTGTCTGGTTCTAAATCGATAACACCAAATTGGATTTAGAATTATAATCCCTACAGTGCGCAAACAGGCCATTCGACCCAACAAGGCCACACCGACCCTCCGAGGAGTAACCTACCCAGACCCATTTCTCTACCCTATTATTACAAATTTACCCCAAGGCACCTAACACACACATCCCTGAAAACTACGAACAAATTAGATTGGCCAATACACCTGACATGCACATCTTTGGGTTATAGGAGGAAACCAGAGAATCCAGAATACACGGCTGCAGACACTGGAGAGTATGCACCAGTAGGCTATTGGGTTCAAAGGTCGCATCTGGTATGTGTTAGTGTCTTTGGTTCCAGATGTTGAATTCGGTTGGTTTAAGCAGTGTTTTGTGTATAAAAAATCTTTCAGTCACTAAGAGTTCTCTGGGTGTGGAAAAAGTGAAGTTGAGGGTTTTACAGAAGGTAATGAAGGCAAAGCTGTAGCAATTGACAGACAAGCTGGAGTTAGGTTGTGTTTGTGAGAAAACGAGAGATACTTATAGCTATAGCTCGGCAATTACATTTGGTGGAACCGCCATCAGACTCTTTGGAAATGCCTAGAACTCAATGTCAAATAAGGTACTTTGAACATGAGGAATAATTGAAACAGTTTGAATTATGATGAAAAATACAAATAAAAGAAAAGGAAATGAAGAAGAAAGAGGGAAAACTAGAGAAGAAAAGCAGAGAGTTCCAACTTCAAAAGTTAGCAATTAGAGAGGAAAGTTGACATAGAAGGCGGAGATGAAGGTTGACGGTCGGCGGGATGAGGAGGTTAGTGAGGTTGAGTCACCCTATAGTCGCCAATGGCCTGCTGTGTTTCTGTTTAAATACACCCAGCCATTATCTAAAGTTGACGAGAAGGATGGGAAAGCCTTTTGAATTTCATTTGAGAAAGTGGCTAAACCAATGCAGTGGCCAGTAACCATGTGGATTTAGCTTATCCAAACAAAGCTGATAGGTATTTG
>NW_025203814.1:8519-8944 GCF_004010195.1 Chiloscyllium plagiosum
GTAAGATGACTGAAATCGAAACTAGTTGTGAACATTTGTACGCTCAGAGTCAATGTAAAGTATATGCATTTCAGTCTACTAATAGAAGAAGATTAAGAGGTCAAAAAGAATCCACGTTGTATATTGATGAATTATTTTCTTAAAAATTGAGTTGGAAGATGCTATCAATGTAAAAAGGTTACTTTCTCTTGGGTTTATTTTTGAATAGAGGTTTTAAAGGCAGAGGTGCAGAACTGCTCTCTGAAAACAGTTTAAGTAAATAACTGAGAAAGCCTTTAGGTTTTATGAAAATGGTTGTAACAATGGAAGGGCAGTGGCCAGTTCTCCCAGACCAGGGCTTCTCATTTTGTTTTTAGCTGAAGCATTCAGAAGTTGCTGGGGATCACAAAACTGTTGGAAGTTTCAATATATGATCCCCAGCTGCT
>NW_025203815.1:0-5721 GCF_004010195.1 Chiloscyllium plagiosum
ACATTTAGAAGTAAGTAAATCAAATGTATTAAACCTATTGGGAGGGGCAGCGTGAATGTGCCCCTAACCGTGGAACTTGACCAGACCGTACCTCCTTGAACAACAGGTACAGCAGTTTTTATAGTCTGGATGGCGCGGACAACAAAAGACCGCGAAAGGTGGTGTCTTGTGTTCTGTCCATGCACACGCAGAGATCGCGATTGTGTTCTGTAAGTATTTCTTGTTTCGTTCGTTCCTGTTTTCAGTTCCCCCCGTGTTGTCTGAGACATGCAGGAGCATGATGAACAGACCACCACCATCCTTCACCCACGGTGTTTGTGAGGGTCAGAGCCAGACGGGTGTATGTTAAAGGATGTAGTGAGGCTGGAACCAACCTTGATAGTTTTGCATGTTATAACCCGTGGTCTCCCAGGTGATCTCATCATTGACAGCAGAAATGGTCTGGTCAGGGCCTCTCATGAATGACCCGAGAGATTCTCTGTCAGACCTAACCCCCGCCCATCCCACAAATGGATAAATGTGAGGGTCTGTTCTGGTCCAATCACCATTCCACCGTTTTGGATTTATTAAATGGAATGGGACTCAGGGGAATCCCCCCAATAGAGTGTGCAGGGATTCGAGTACACACCCAGCATTTCAAGATGTCATTTTGCTGTGTGTGCTGATAGAACATGGTTAGGTCTGTTTTAACATGGAACCCCGCGCCTACTCCGGTGAACAGGACCGAGGGCTGCACAATCCATTTGGTGCTGCCCCCCAGTGGCTACCGGGCAAAGGGCGAAGGCAACAATAAACAGGACCATCCCGGAGCTTCCCGAGTGGAGCTATACAATGGGCCAAAGGCTATACCACCCGCACACAACAGACCACGCTCTCGGACCGTTCACAACAACTGCGCACACACACACATCGTCAGCAGGTCTCGACAGGAGTCAGTCTGAAAAGAAAGCAGAGGGTGAGGATGATCAACCAGTGTCTGGATATTTTTCAGTTGTGACCAGTGTTTCCAGACTCCCCCTTCCCTGGCATGTCAATACAGGTGGATGTGTCATATAGGACTTTGGCTCAATCTACCAACTCCCTTTCTTCTATGTGTGAGCCCAGTCCTGCGTGTTCTTCAAATGAAGCAATAGGAGAAGATATTCAGTCTCACACTCTTAATTTATTTTAAACAGTAAGTGGACAAAGTGTACAGAGCTCTGGGTCTAGACCTTTCTGTACCTGACAAACTACAAAGTGTGTCAGTTCAAAAAAGTAAGACTTATGCCTGTCCCTGACCCAGTCTTTTATAAAATAAAAAACGTCATGCAATCACTGAGGTAGGATTATCTTCTGATTGGCTGTTGATCTGACTCCATTCTCCGCCTCTTCGCATTCCCGGATGTCCGACCCCACGTGACCTTCTTTTGCTCGCGAAACGGAGTATCACGTGACCTCCTCGCCCGCGAAACGGAGCATCACGTGACCTCCTCGCACGCCTCCGGGGCGCGAAACGGAGCATCACGTGACCTCCTTCTGCGCGCGTTACACAGCATCACCACAGGCTTCCGAATGCCGAGTATATTTACTCTCGCAGCCAGCTTTCTATTTTACAAGTAAGCCATATATTTACAGGAGCTAAATATCCAAGGATGTATATCCTACCGACAAGACAGGCAGTTGGGCAGAGGGGCTCGGAATGCCTTGTTAGTAAAAGATTGAAATTAAACCAATAGTAATAAAGGAAGTAGGGTCCGATGGCATAGAATCTGTGTGGGTAGAGTTGTGGAATCACAAGTGTATGAAAACCGTAACTGGAATTATCTCCAGGCCTCCAAACTGGAGTCAAGAGCTGGGGCACCAGTTACACCAGGAGATACAGAAGGTGTGTAATAAAGGCAAGTTTACAGTGATCACAGGGGATTTCATTATGCAGATGGACTGGGAAAATCAGGTTGGTCCGGGATTGCAAGGAAAGTGATTTGTGAAATGTCTCCAAGCTGGCATTTTGGAGCAGCTTGTGGTGGAGCCCACAAGGGAACAGGCAATACTGGATTTAGTGTTGTACAATGAGGCAAATTTGATAAGGGAGCTTAAGGTGAAGGAAACCTTAGGAGGCAGCGACTATAATATGATTGAATTTACACTGTAATGTGAGAGGGAGTAGATAGAATCAGAGGTAACGGTATTATAGCTGAATAAAGGTAACTACAGAGGCATGAGGGAGGAGCTGGGGAGAATTGACTGGGAGAGGAGCCGAGCAGCAAAGACAGTGGAACAGTAATGGCAGGGGATTCTGGGAGTAATTCAGGAGACACAGAGGAGATTAATCCCGAGAGAAATGAAGCGTGGGACAGGGAGGATGAGGCAGCGATGGCTGACTGGGGAAGGCAGGGGTAGTATAACAGCAAAAGAGAAAGCACATAATGTGGGGAAAACTGGAGTCAAGAGCTGGGGCACTAGTTACACCAGGAGATACAGAAGGTGTGTAATAAAGGCAAGTTTACAGTGATCACAGGGGATTTCAATATGCAGATGGACTGGGAAAATCAGATTGGTCAGGGATTGCAAGGAAAGTGATTTGTGAAATGTCTCCAAGCTGGCATTTTGGAGCAGCTTGTGGTGGAGCCCACAAGGGAACAGGCAATACTGGATTTAGTGTTGTACAATGAGGCAAATTTGATAAGGGAGCTTAAGGTGAAGGAAACCTTAGGAGGCAGCGACCATAATATGATTGAATTTACACTGCAATGTGAGAGGGAGTAGATAGAATCAGAGGTAACGGTATTACAGCTGAATAAAGGTAACTACAGAGGCATGAGGGAGGAGCTGGGGAGAATTGACTGGGAGAGGAGCCGAGCAGCAAAGACAGTGGAACAGTAATGGCAGGGGATTCTGGGAGTAATTCAGGAGACACAGAGGAGATTAATCCCGAGAGAAATGAAGTGTGGGACAGGGAGGATGAGGCTGCGATGGCTGACTGGGGAAGGCAGGGGTAGTATAAAAGCAAAAGAGAAAGCACATAATGTGGGGAAGGGCAGTGTGAAAGCAGAGGATTGGGAAGCTTACAATGGGCGGCAAAGCAAGATGTAAGGAGAGAGAAGATTAAATATGAAGGTGAGCTAGCCAGTAATATTAGGAAAGATTGCAGGGGTTTCTTTCAATATTCAAAGGGCAACAGAGAGGAGAAAATGCCCATCGGGCTGCTGGAATATGACGCAGGAGAAGTTGTACACAGAACAAAGAAACTTTACAGCGCAGGAACAGGCCCTTCAGCCCTTCAAGCCTGTGCTGATCCAAATCCATGGGGAACAAAGAAATAGCTGAGGAACTGAAAAAGTAAGTTGGAATTAGTTTTTGCAATGGAAGACATGAGTAAAATCCCAAAAGTTCAGGTGGGGAGGGGATGGTTGGCAGAGGTGAGTGGGGTGACCATCACTAATGAGAAGATACTCGAAAATCTGGAAGTTCTGATGATGGATAAATCCCCTGGACGTGACAGACTCCACCCTGAAGGAGATTGCTGAAGAGAAAGTGAAGGCTTTCACGGTGATCTATCTAGTATCACCGGAGTCAGGAACTGACGCAGGGGTTTGGAAAATCACTGTCATGTAACCCCCAGTTTAAGGATGAAGCAAGGTAGAAGAGAGGATACTATAGGCCAATTAGCCTGACCTCAGTTGATGGTTAGATTTTAGAGTCCATTAGGAAGGATGAGCTTTCTGAATACTTGGAAATGCATGACAAAATAGGGCAAAGTCAACATGGTTTCATCAGGGGTAGGTCATGTCTGACAAATCTGTTCGAATTCTTTGTGGAAATAACGAGCTGGTTAGTTCAATGAGAGCCAATGGAAGTTATCTATCTGGAATTCCAGAAGGCCTTTGACCAGTTGCTGCACAGGAGACTGGTGAGGAAGACAAGGGCCCATGGTGTTAGAGTCCAGATATTAGCATGGATAGAATCTTGGCTGTCTGGCAGGAAGACTATAGAAGACAATGGTCAGTGTTGGGACCACAACGTTTCACTTTAAACATTAATGATCTGGATGGAGGAACTGACAGCATTCTGGCTAGGTTTGCAGACAATGTAAAAATAGGTAGAGGGACAGGTAGCATTGGGGAGGTGGGGAGACTGCAGGAAGATTTGGACAGGTTAGGAGAGTGGGTAAAGAAGTGGAAGATGGGAGTACAATGTGGATAAGTGCAAGGTCATGCACTTTGGTCAGAAGAACAGAGACATGGACTATTTACTAAATGGGGAGGAAATTGAGAAATCAGAAGTGCATAGGGACTTGGGAGTCCTAGTCCAGTTTTCTGTTCAGGTAAAGGTTCAGATTGAGTCAGTAGTTGGGAAAGCAAACACAATGTTGCCACTCCTCTCGAGAGGGCTCGAATACAAAAAAGGGGATGTACTTCTGAGGCTCTGTAAAGCTCTTGTCAGACCATATTTCGGGTATTGTGTGCAAATTTGGGTCCTGTACCTCAGGAAGGATGTACTGGCTCTGGAACGGGTCCAGAGGAGGTGCATGAGAATGATCCCAGGAATGACAGTCTGAACAAATGAGGAATGTTTGAGGACTCTGCGATTATATTTGATGGAGTTTAGAAGGTCAAGGGAGGAATCTGATTGAAGCTTTCAGAATACTGCACGGCCTGGACAGAGTGGGCATTGGGAAGACGTTTCCATTGATATGAGAGGTGAGGAACCAAGGGCACAGACTTAGGTAAAGGAAAGATATTTTCAAACGGAGATACAGAGAAACATCTTCAGCCAGAGAGTGGGGAATGTCTGGAATTCAAGGCTGTGGAGGCCAGGTCATTGAGGCTATTTAAAACTGAGATAGATAAGTTCTTGATTGCCAAGGGGATAAAGGGTTACAGTAAGAAAGCGAGAGAATGGGGATGTAAAACCGATGGCAGAGCAGACTTGATGGGCTGAATGGCCTAATGTCTGCTCCTCTGTCTTATGGCCTTATGGTGTATAGGGAACTGGTGGATATGGTGTATCTGAATTTCCACAAGGCATTTGACAAAGTACCACACAGGAGCTGCTCAAAAGAATAAAGGTGCGCGGTGTTCTGGTTCCTGTATTCGCATGGATCGAAGATTGGTGCACTCACAGAAAGCAAAGCGTGCGAATAAGTGGGTGTTTTTCTGGTTGGTGGTCGGGGATAGTGCTCGGCCTCAGGGATCAGTGTTGGGACCGGAATGCGTACAATTCACATCGATGTTTCAGAGTTGGGGACCAAGTGTAGTGTGTTAAAGTTCACAGGTGACACCACGATCACTGGGACAGCAAAGTGTGCAGAGGACACTGAACATCTGCAGCGGGATAGAGACGGGTTCAGTGAGTGGGTAAGGGGCTGGCAGATGCAGTACAGTGTGGGTAAATGTGAGGTGATCCATTTTGATGGAAATAATGGCAAAATAGATGGTTATTTAAATGGTGAACAATTGCAACATGCTGCTGTGCAGAGGGACCTGGGTCTCCTTGTGCATGAATCACAAATGTTGGTTTGCAGGTCCAGCAGGTGATGAGGACGGCAATTGGAATATTGTCCTCCATTGCGAGAGGGATGGAGTTTAAAACCAGGGCGGTTATGCTGCAGCTGGATAGGAAGCTGGGGAGGCCACACCTGGAGGAGTGGGTGCAGATTTCGTCTCCTTCCCTTAGGAAGGATGTACTGGTCCTGGATGGGGTGCAGAGGAGGTTCACGAGGATGATTATGGAGTAGAGGGG
>NW_025203815.1:6844-8944 GCF_004010195.1 Chiloscyllium plagiosum
AGGTGGACACATACTGCCTACAGCAAGTCAGAAGCTTGGAATACTGCACTCAGTAACTCACCTCTTGGCTCCCCAAAGCCTGTCTAACATCTGCAAGGCAAAACATAGTAATGTAATGGAATACTCCCCACTTGCCTTGAAACTTTGCATCAGGTCCTTTCCCATTTGAAAAGACTCAAAACCTCCCCTTCAGAGGTGAGCAGAGACCTGTGGAATTTGAAACCTCTGAGGTAGTAGCAATTATCAATTGGTTCAGTTTGGTCAGTGAGTCACAAAGAAAGAGAGTGAAGAGCAGATTCATTCATATGGGTAAACCCTGAGGAACTTCAGTTGGGTCAATAGAATCGAGAGATGGAGATTGTTCTTCAAACAGAATTTAAAAAAATAGTTGTGGGATTAATATGGGTCATAGAGTCATAGAGATGTACGACACAGAAACAGACCCTTTGTTCCAAATCGTCCATGCCAACCAGATATCCCAAACCGATTTAATACCATTTGCCAACACTCGGTCCATATCCTTCCAAACCCTTCCTATTCATATACCCATCCAAATGCCTTTTAAATGTTACAACTGCACCAGCTCAATCACTTCCTCTGGCAGCTCATTCCATACACGTACTACCCTCTGCGTGAAACAGATGCCCCTTTGGTCGCTTTTATAAATTTCCACTCTCATTCTAAACCTATGTCCTCTAGTTTTGGACTCCCACATTTTGTCTATTTATCCTATCCATGCCCCTCATAATTTTATAAACTCTATAAGGTAACCCTCAGCTTCTGAAACTCCAGGGAAAACAGCCCCTTCCTGTTCAGCCTCTCCATGTCCCTCAAATCCTTCAACCCTGGCACCATCCTTTTAAATCTTTTCTGAATGCTTTCAAGTTTCACAAGATCAGATTCCACCAGTGGCCGAATCAATGTCCTGTACAGCTGCAACATGATCTCCCAATTCTCATACTCAATATTCTGACCAATCAAGGAAAGCATACCAAACGCCTTCTTCACTATCCTATCTAATTGTGACTCTACATTGAAAGAGGTATGAACCTGCATTCCAAGGTCTCTTTGTTCAGCAACACTTCCTCAGACCTTACCAATAAATGTATAAGTCCTGCTAAGATTTATTTTTCCAAAATGCAGCACCTCGCATTTATCTAAATTAAGCTCCATATGCTACTCCATCTGATCAAGATCCCATTGTACTCTGAGGTGACCTTCTTCGCTGTCCACAACACCTCCCATTTTGGTGTCACCTGGTGTCATATGGGTACAAAAAACATGGGTGTTCCAGACACAGTCGGTAATGAATAAATAATGTTCCCACAGATGACAAACACATCTACATCGATTTTAAACATTTGGTGACAGAAGCAATGGAGACATGGGAAAAGGTCAATCCTGCAGCTAATTGTTTACCTCTGGGTGTACTGCCTCAGATTATGATGGATACAGAATCAATGGAGGTGTTCAGGAGGGAAGTGTCAGGACATCGCCATCAGGTTTTGGTGGTGTTCATAGACCTTTCCCGGAAGTATGAAAAATGATCGAACAGACTGGGGTGCTCTTCCACAGGAGCAGAGGTGATTGAGAAGAGACATGGATGAGATATTTCCAATCATCAGGAGCATACACAGCATAGACAGGAAGGAATATTTCCCCTCGATGGAGAGAGCAATGCCTGGAGGGGAGGGGGTGAGGTGTCAATTTAAGTTAAAGGGCAGCATGTTTGGAGGAGATGTGAGAGAAAAAAAACCTTTTCACCCAGATGGTGGTGGGAATCTGGAACTTCCCACCTGTAGAGACAGACACACTCACAACATTGAAGAGTTATTTTGATAAGCACATGTGTTGTCAAGGCACAAAAGGCTATGGGCCAAGTGCTGGAAAATGGGATTAGAATAGATAGGTGGTTGTTTCTGACTGGCGCAAATGTGATGGCCAAAGACCTCTATGACTCTATGACTTAATGCAGCACATTTACCAAGGATCCCCCTTCATCCCCACCTGTGACAACGCTGTCACTTTACTTTCAAAACGTTATTTTATCCTGTGTTTTTTTGAAGAAGGTTGTAAAGGCAGAGGTGCCAAACTGGCTAC
>NW_025203816.1:0-2224 GCF_004010195.1 Chiloscyllium plagiosum
TCTCCACCTCTCCCTCCCCCTCACTGAACACCCCCTCCTCCACTATCAATATCCTGGGGGCTACCATTGACCACACACTCAGCTGGACTCACCACATAAACACAGTGGAGGGGGTCAGAGGAACACAGCAGTGTGTAACTCCCCTCCTGACCCCTTATGGAGAGGCAGTGGTGCAGTGATAAGGTAACACATAAAGAGAAAGTGGGTCACTTATGCCAGAACCTTACCGGAGGCTCACTGATGATGTTACCCAGTACGGTGGCGAAACGTCTGAAACCAAACCTTCCAGGCAAAGAGCAAACCTGATAACTCTACCACTAATCCAGAAACTCCGAGCTGATATTCTGGGAATGAGAGCTGTCCCCACAGTAACACACAGGGTGTGACTGACAGGGAGCTGTCCCCACAGTAACGCACAGGGTGTGACGGACAGGGAGCTGTCCCCACAGTAACACACAGGGTGTGACTGACAGGGAGCTGTCCCCACAGTAACGCACAGGGTGTAACTGACAGGGAGCTGTCCCCACAGTAACACACAGGGTGTGACGGACAGGGAGCTGTCCCCACAGTAACACACAGGGTGTGACTGACAGGGAGCTGTCCCCACAGTAACACACAGGGTGTGACTGACAGGGAGCTGTCCCCACAGTAACACACAGGGTGTGACTGACAGGGAGCTGTTCCCACGGTAACGCACAGGGTGTGACTGACAGGGAGCTGTCCCCACGGTAACACACAGGGTGTGACTGACAGGGAGCTGTTCCCACGGTAACACACAGGGTGTGACTGACAGGGAGCTGTTCCCACGGTAACGCACAGGGTGTGACTGACAGAGAGCTGTCCCCACGGTAACGCACAGGGTGTGACTGACAGGGAGCTGTCTCCAAGGTAACACACAGGGTGTGACTGACAGGGAGCTGTTCCCACGGTAACACACAGGGTGTGACTGACAGGGAGCTGTTCCCACGGTAACGCACAGGGTGTGACTGACAGAGAGCTGTCCCCACGGTAACGCACAGGGTGTGACTGACAGGGAGCTGTCCCCACGGTAACGCACAGGTGTGACTGACAGGGAGCTGTCCCCACGGTAACACATAGGGTGTGACGGACAGGGAGCTGTCCCCACAGTAACACACAGGGTGTGACTGACAGGGAGCTGTCCCCATGGTAACACACAGGGTGTGACTGACAGGGAGCTGTCCCCACGGTAATGCACAGGGTGAGACTGACAGGGAGCTGTCCCCACGGTAACGCACAGGGTGTGACTGACAGGGAGCTGTCCCACAGTAACGCACAGGGTGTGACTGACAGGGATCTGACCCACGGTAACGCACAGGGTGTGACTGACAGGGAACTGTACCCGTCCCCACGGTAACACACAAGGTGAGACTGATAGGGAGCTGTTACCATGGTAACGCACAGGGTGTGACTGACAGGGAGCTGTCCCAATCCCCACGGTAACACACAGAGTGAGACTGACAGGAAACTGCCCCAGTCCCCACGGTAACACACAGGGTGAGACTGACGGGGAGCTGTCCCCATGGTAACAAACAGGGTGTGACTGACTGGGTGCAGTTCCCATGGTAACACACAGAGTGTGACTGACAGGAATAATTACTTCTGGAGGACACTCGGAACGTGAGGAGGGCCTCGGACGGATTCCAGCCCCAATTCCATCCTGGGCCAACGGGGCCTTTTCGTAAGGCCCGAACCAGGTGGTCAAGGCCTGATCGAGGTCACCACGGGAGACCTGGAGTCACGTGGAGGGTCAGACTGGCCAAGGACAGCGGGTGCACCCTCCCACCGGTGAGCCAGACGGCCTTTTCCGACAATCCCGTAACGGAGTGTGGAGGACACTGTGGTCGACGTTCCAACCGGGTCGCTGCCTCCGGAAGCGACACCGTCGCCCACCCTCCCCCCAGACCCTGGGGGGTGGGGGAGGGGTGTGTGTGGGTGTCACACACTGTCAGACCGATTCCCCCATCCCGATGGAACCGGGGGTTGGGGGAGGGTGTGCGGGGGGATTTTGCCGCAACCTGTTGCCGAAGGCCAGCCTCCGTCATCCGGAGCTCAGGTTCCACCGAACGTGAATTTGAACCCCTGGCGCCTCCCCCATCCCCACCCGCTCCCCCGCCCCCCCCCCCACCCACGCACCCCAGCCCGATCTTCAGGGTCACTGACTGCGGTGTGGGTGGCAGTATGTCCACCCCACCATCGCCTGCGC
>NW_025203816.1:3052-8945 GCF_004010195.1 Chiloscyllium plagiosum
CTTTTCACACAGAGGGTGGTACGTGTATGGAATGAGCTGCCAGAGGATGTGGTGGAGGCTGGTACAATTGCAACATTTAAAAGGCATCTGGATGGGTATATGAATAGGAAGGGTTTGGAGGGACATGGGCCGGGTGCTGGCAGGTGGGACTAGATTGGGTTGGGATACCAGGTTGGTATGGACGGGTCGGGCCGAAGGGTCTGTTTCCATGCTGTACATCTCTATGGCTCTGAATCTCATGAAACAACCACACTGTATAAAATAAACCCCCGTAGTTTCAGTTATCCGTGGTTAGCCACGGCCTAAAAATAGTACATGGAACATTCCAGAACTAATCCCAGGGGGCTGCCGGGGAGATACATTTCTCATTTAAATGATTGGACTCGCTCATATCCGCGGTTTTGTGCATCTGTGATAGGCCTTGGAATGTATCGCCTGTGGATACGGGGAGATACCTGTATAGAGTTTGCGCACGGGTCACTGCCCCTTTAAAAGGTACCACGGCGACAGAAAAGGGTCCGTTTCAGCCCCTAAGGGCAAAGTTCACAGTAGGCAAAAAAGGCCACAATATACAATTTCAGACACTTTACACATCGCCTGGACTCCAGGGCAACAGGAAACAAAACTGGGTCAAAAGGTGCGCAGTGCTGGGGAAGCACAGAGGGTCAGGCAGCATCCGAGGAGCAGGAGAGTCAACATTTTAACCATAAGGAATGAGCAAGAGGTAACAGTCTGCTCAACACAACAGTCGGAAACAGCAGACACACGGCTACAAAGGAGGTGGTCAAGAGGGGGATCGAGGTGGGAGTGGAGGTGTGGGGCAATCATCCTCTGGGTGGGGGGGGAGGCGGAACGCAACATCACCAAACCCAGAAAAGGGGTATCAGCCCCAATGCCTGGGTGACATCCCTGCCTCTATGTCTAAACATGGTGTTTTGATTTGATTTGATTTATTACTGTCACGGGGAGCAGTGAAAAGTTTTGTTTCGCGGGCAGTACCGTACAAAGCATAGCAGGGCGATAGAGTGAGGAATACAATGCTACAGCTGCAGAGAAAGTGCACAGAGGCCCATTTGAGAGGGAAACATGGTGGCTCAGTGGTTAGCACTGCCGCCTCACAGCACCAGTGTCCCAGGTTCGATTCCAGCCTCGGGGTGACTGTCTGTGTGGAGTTTGCACATTCTCCCCCCCCGTGTCTGCGCGGGTTTCCTCCCACAGCCCAAAGATGTGCAGGTCGGGGCGAATTGGCCAGGCTAACCTGTCTGTCGTGTGAGGTGCATTGGTCAGAGGGAAATGGGTCTGGGTGGGTTACCCTACGGAGGGTCGGTGTGGCCTTGTTGGGCTGAAGGGCCTGTTTCCACGCTGTAGGGGAAGCTAACCTAATCATTCAGCAGTCTAAAGAACAGCGGGGAAGAAGCTCTTCTCGAATCTGCCAGATGGAAGATGTTGTAGCTGGGGGTGTCTTTCATGAAATTGGCTGCTTTCCCAAGGCAGCAGGAAGTGTAGGTGGAGTCAATGGATGGACGGTTGGCTTGCCTCATGGGCTGGGTTTGTGTTCACAACTCCCTGTAGTTGTGGGGAGATTAAGGAAATTTGGATTTACAAAGGGGAGAAGGCAAAATCAAAGCAGCTAGAGGCAACATTAGCACAAGGAATGAGCACTGGGGTGGCACAGAGTTAAAGTACGCGGTAAAAGAACCAATGACGAAACCTTTTCTATCCACTGTGGCCAGGATTTAGAGTGCACGGCTGGAGGTTATGGCAGAGGCAGGGTTCGTTTCAGCTTTAAACGGCCGTTACCCGAGACGGGACAAACGGTTGCGGCGCCTTCTGTGCTCTAACCATCCTACAATTCACCGAAAATCTCTCCTAGTTGAAGCCCCCTTTGTGAAAGCTTGAATGAAGGCTGCCTCTCCACTGAGTTACCGAGGGAGTGCTGCTCGGTCTCACGAACCCCCCTCTCAGACGAGACGTTATTATTGGGAAGCCTGGAGTGTCTGCTCAGGCACATCTCTAAGAATGACACGACCAGCTATCCCTAGTAGCCACACACACAGACGACAAGCAACATGAATTCGACTGGGACAACACTACCATTATAGGGCAAGCCAAACAGAGAACAGCCAGGGAATTCCTAGAAGCATGGCACTCATCCACAAACTCCATCAACAAACACATCGACCTGGACCCAATATACCGGCCACTACAGCGGACAGCTGAAACTGACAACCGGAAGCGGCAGGGACAGGCCACTATAAATGCCGGAGGAAACACCACAGAAGCGCTTCACAGGAGGCTCCCAAGCACTGAGGATGTCACCTAGACAGGGGACGAAACGTTTGCAACAAAAATTTCCAGCTCGGCGAACAGAACCACAATAATGATGGCCTACAGGTAGAGTTCTCTGCTGTGTCCCACTCCAGTATTAAGCTCTTCAAATCACAGGGTGTTTTGCAGCACAGAAATCATGACAGGATTCAGGTGGTTAAAATGGATAGAAATCATGACAGGATTCAGGTGGTTAAACTGACAGAAATCATGACAGGATTCAGGTGGTTAAATTGATAGAAATCATGACAGGATTCAGGTGGTTAAACTGACAGAAATCATGAAAGGATTCAGGTGGTAAAACTGACAGAAATCATGACAGGATTCAGGTGGTTAAATTGATAGAAATCATGACAGGATTCAGGTGATTAAACTGATAGAAATCATGAAAGGATTCAGGTGATTAAACTGACAAAAATCATGACAGGATTCAGGTGGTTAAAACGGATAGAAATCTTGATGGGATTCAGGTGGTTAAACTGACAGAAATCATGACAGGTTTCAGGTGGTTAAATTGATAGAAATCATGATGGGATTCAGGTGGTTAAACTGACAGAAATCATGAAAGAATTCAGGTGGTTGAACTGACAGAAGTCATGAAAGAATTCAGGTGATTAAAACTGATAGAAATCATGACAGGATTCAGGTGGTTAAAACTGATAGAAATCATGAAAGAATTCAGGTGGTTGAATTGACAGAAATCATGAGAGGATTCAGGTGGTTAAAACTGATAGAAATCATGACAGGATACAGGTGATTAAACTGACAGAAATCATGAAAGAATTCAGGTGATTAAAATGGATAGAAATCATGACAGGATTCAGGTGATTAAACTGACAGAAATCATGACAGGAGAGGGAATGTTTCGGGACCCGGTCAGAGGCGAAATGAATAACATTGACTTTGGTCAGGCCACTGTTGGAATACTGTGTTCAGCTCTGGTCTCCCAGCTACAGGAAGGATGTTATGAAGCCTGAAAGGGTTCAGGAAAGATTTGCAAGGATGTTGTCGGGGTTGGAGAGTTTGAGCTACAGGGAGAGGCTGAATCAGGCTGGGGCAGTTTTCCCTGGAGCGTCGGGGGCTGAGGGGTTGATAAAAACGTGAGGGGACTGGGTATGGTGAATAGACAAGGTCTTTTTCCCCTGAGATCCCGGTCTACCTGTGTTTCCCTGAAATCCCAGTCTCCCTCTGTTTCCCCCTGAAATCCCGGTCTCCCTGTGTTTCCCCCTGAAATCCCAGTCTCCCTGTGTTTCCCTGAAATCCCAGTCTCCCTGTGTTTCCCCCTGAAATCACGGACTCCTTGTGTTTCCCCCTGAAATACCAGTCTCCCTGTGTTTCACCTGAAATCCCAGTCTCCCTGTGTTTCCCTCTGAAATCCCGGTCTCCCTGTGTTTCCCCTGAAATCCCAGTCTCCCTGTGTTTCCCATGAAATACCAGTCACCTTGTGTTTCCCCTGAAATCCCAGTCTCCCTGTGTTTCCCTGAAATCCCAGTCTCCCTGTGTTTCCCCTGAAATCCCGGTCTACCTGTGTTTCCCCCTGAAATCCCAGTCTCCCTGTGTTTCTCCTGAAATCCCGGTCTCCCTGTGTTTCTTCTGAAATCCCAATCTCCCTGTGTTTCCCCTGAAATCCCAGTCTCCCTGTTTTCCCTGAAATCCCGGTCTCCCTGTGTTTCCCCTGAGATCCCAGTCTCCCTCTGTATTCCCTGAATTCCCAGTCTCCCTGTGTTTCCACTGAAATCCCGATCTCCCTCTGTATTCCCTGAAATCCCGATATCCTTGTGTTTCCCCTGAAATCCCAGTATCCCTGTGTTTTCCCTGAAATCACGGTCTCCCTGTTTTCCCTGAGATCCCGGTCTCCCTGTGTTTCTCCTGAAATCCCAGTCTCCCTGTGTCTCCCCCTGAAATCCCAGTCTCCCTGTGTTTCCCTGAAATCCCAGTCTCCCTGTGTTTCCCCTGAGATCCCAGTCTCCCTGTGTTTCCCTCAAATACCGGTCTCCCTGAAATCCCGGTCTCCCTGCATTTCCCCTGAAATCCCAGTCTCCATGTGTTTGCCCTGAAATCCCGATCTCCCTCTGTATTCACTGAATACCAGGTCACCCTGTGTTTCCCCTGAAATCCCAGTCTCCATGTGTTTCCCCTGAAATCCCGATCTCCCTCTGTATTTCCTGAAATCCCAGTCTCCCTGAGTTTCCCCTGAAATCCCGGTCTCCCTGAGATGCCCCTGATATCCCGGTCTCCCCCTGTTTCCCCAGAAATCCCAGTCTCCCTTTGTTTCCCCTGAAATCCCGATCTCCCTCTGTATTCCCTGAAATCCCAGTCTCCCTGTGTTTCCACTGAAATCCCGATCTCCCTGTGTTTCCCCCTGAAATCCCAGTCTCCCTGTTTATCCTCCTGAAATCCCGGTCTCCCTGAGTTTCTCCTGAAATCCCAATCTCCCTGTGTTTCTCCCTGAAATCCCAGTCTCCCTGTGTTTCCCCTGATATCCAGATCTCCCTCTGTTTTCCCTGAAATCCCGGTCGCCCTGTGTTTCCCCTGAAATCCCGGTCTCCCTGTGTTTCCCATGAAATCACGGTCTACCTGTGTTTCCCCCTGAAATCCCAGTCTCCCTGTGTTTCTCCTGAAATCCCGGTCTCCCGGTGTTTCTTCTGAAATCCCAGTCTTCCTGTGTTTCCACTGAAATCCCGGTCTCCCTGTTTTCCCTGAAATCACGGTCTCGTGTTTTCCCTGAAATCCCGGTCTGCCTGTGTTTTCCCTGAGATCCCAGTCTCCCTCTGTATTCCCTGAATTCCCAGTCTCCCTGTGTTTCCCCTGACATCCCGATCTCCCTCTGTATTCCCTGAAATCCCGATATCCTTGTGTTTCCCCTGAAATCCCAGTCTCCCTGTGTTTCCCCTGACATCCCGATCTCCCTCTGTATTCCCTGAAATCCCGATATCCTTGTGTTTCCCCTGAAATCCCAGTCTCCCTGTGTTTCTCCAGAAATCCCGGTCTCCCTGTGTTTCCCCTGAAATCCCAATCTCCCTGTGTTTCCCTGAAATCCCGGTCTCCCTGTGTTTCCCCTGAACTCCTAGTCTCCCTGTGTTTCCCCTGAAATCCCAGTCACCTTGTGTTTACCCTGAAATCCCAGTCTCCCTGTGTTTCCCCTGAAATCCCGGTCTCCCTGTGTTTCCACTGATATCCCGGTCTCCCTGTGTTTCCCATTGAAATCCCAGTCTCCCTGTGCTTCCACTGAAATCCCAGTCTCCCTGTGTTTCCCCTGAAATCCCAGTCTCCTTGTGTTTTCCCCTGAAATCACGGTCTCCCTGTGTTTCCCCTGAAATCCCGGTCTCCCTGTGTTTCCCCCTGAGATCCCAGTCTACCTGTGATTCCCTGAAATCCCAGTCTCCCTGTGTTTCCCCCTGAAATCCCGGTCTCCCTGTGTTTCCCCCTGAAATGCCTGTCTCCCTGTGTTTCCCTGAAATCCCAGTCTCCCTGTGTTTCCCCTGAAATCCCGGTCTACCTGTGTTTCCCCCTGAAATCCCAGTCTCCCTGCGTTTCTCCTGAAATCCCGGTCTACCTGTGTTTC
>NW_025203817.1:0-1586 GCF_004010195.1 Chiloscyllium plagiosum
CAGCACAACATCAAGGTGTGAAGGACCTTTTCTATGCTTCACTGTTCTGTGTTGTATGTTCCAACACTGAACTCTCTTTGATCACCAATGGGATTGTCTGCAGCTCATTCAGTGACTGTAGAATATTGTAGTAGTTTCCCAAATTGATTCTGTTCTCTGCATGAAAAAGCTTTGGTGTGTGTATCTCCCAGGTGCGATGATAAGACAGCAGGACAGATCAGTCGGAGACACCTTTCCCCATTTGTCCCAGTCAGTGTGATGAGAGAAAAATGGAAGGAGAGCAAACTGGAACTGGATGTCTTCATTCTTCACTCCTGGGGAAGAGTTCCACCTGAAACGTTGCCTTCCCCACCTCCTGATGCTGCCTGGCTTGCTGTGTTCTTGCAGCCTCCTGCCTGTCTATTGTGGATTCCAGCATTGGCAGGTTTTATTTGTCTCTTCATTCTTTTGTTAAGCAATCCCCAACCTCGGGGGTTGTCACCCCACATTAAAGCTGTAATTCAATCCTCAATCTCAGGGGGAATCCACCCTCCATTAAAGCTGTAATTCAATCCCCAAACTCAGGGGGGAGCCATCCTACATTAAAGCTGTAATTCAATCCCAAGCCTCAGGGGGGAGCCGTCCTACATTAAAGCTGTAATTCAATTCCCAACCTCAGGGGGGAGCCATCCTACATTAAAGCTGTAATTTAATCCCCAACCTCGGGGGTTGTCACCCCACATTAAAGGTGTAATTCAATCCTCAATCTCTGCGGAATCCACCCTACATTAAAGCTGTAATTCAATCCCCAAACTCGGGGGGGAGCCATCCTACATTAAAGCTGTAATTCAATCCCAAGCCTCAGGGGGGAGCCATCGTACATTAAAGCTGTAATTCAATCCCCAAACACAGGGGGGGAAGCAATCCTACATTAAAGCTGTAGTTCAGTCCCCAACCTCAGGGGGGAGCCATCCTACATTAAAGCTGTAATTCAATCCCCGACCTCAGGGGTTGTCACCCCACATTAAAGCTGTAATTCAATCCTCAATCTCTGGGGGAATCCACCCTACATTAAAGCTGTAATTCAATCCCCAAACTCAGGGGGGAGCCATCCTACATTAAAGCTGTAATTCAATCCCCAACCTCAGGGGGGAGCCATCGTACATTAAAGCTGTAATTCAATCCCCAAACACAGGGGGGGAGCAATCCGACATTAAAGCTGTAGTTCAGTCCCCAACCTCAGGGGGGAGCCATCCTACATTAAAGCTGTAATTCAATCCCCTATCTCAGGGGAGAGCCACCCTACATTAAAGCTGTAATTCAATCCCCAACCTCAGGGGGGAGCCATCCTACATTAAAGCTGTAATTCAGTTCCCAACCTCAGGGGGGGGTCACCCTACATTAAAGCTGTAATTCAATCCCCAACCTCAGGGGGGAGTCACCCTCCATTAAAGCTGTAATTCAATTCTTAGTAGAACACAACATTGTCGGCAGAATTGTTTCTTTCAGGAGCCAGTAAAAATATCTGATGCTAATTCGACATTGAATTATTCACTAAACTTTGAGAAACCGGCCTGTCCCCCATTGAGTGAGAAGCCCATACGCCA
>NW_025203817.1:1598-4320 GCF_004010195.1 Chiloscyllium plagiosum
TTTAGGCTGTTTCTAAATGCTTTTCCATCCTTTACGTCATGAATTCTTTCTGTAGGATTTCAGATAAAAGGGGAAATAAAATATTTTTCTTTATTTACATTCGGGGACCAGCTATCTTCCACAGGCTGCACGGTGGCTCAGTGCTGTCTCATAGTGTCATGACCTGGGTTCAATTCCAGCCTCGGGCGACAGTCTGTGTGGAGTTTGCACATCCTCCCCGTGTCTGCGTGGGTTTCCTCCGGGTGCTCCGGTTTCATCCCACAATCCAAAGATGTGCAGGTTAGATGAATGGGTTTGGGTGGGTTACTCTTCGGAGCTTCGGTGTGGACTTGTTGGGCCAATGGGCCTGTTTCCACACTGTGGGGATTCTGGGATACTGGAGTCCCATCAGAGGATATTCCATGACACTAACTGTATTCCAAACAACAAGGACTGTAGGGGAATATGTGACATTGTTAACAGTACGTCTACCAACCCTGCTTCAGGGCAGTCTCCAATGCTGTCTGTGCTTCAGACACTTCAATCAGTCTGTGTATTAAAACAAAACCTTTACCCGAAGGTATTGTCAGTGATGCAGACAAAGGGAAACAGAATCTGATTTGCGTTACAACTTGATTTTATTCACAAAGTTAACACTGCGATGTGAATAATTCCCAAATTCCCACAATATTTACTCTCTGCATAGCTCTATCCATCTGTGAAAGGATATTAGCTGCAATGATCCACATGTTTGAGCTGGGCCGTTGGAATCTCCTTCCTCTCCGACCGAGGGCTGGTTCCCTTCCACGAAGGTGGGTCTCCCTGTCAGGGCAGATCTTCTCCTGGGCCTTATTGGGTTGCTTCATGGTCTTCTCCCAGGAGTCTTGATGTCAGCCTTCACTGAGGGTGTGCCTTCCAGGTGGGTATTTTTATTCCCCTCATCCTGGACCTTCCACAATGTTCCGTGGTCCTTGGCCAATGAGGCCATGAATGAGGTTCCAAGTTTCCAATAGTCTCACCAACACCCTTCCCTGTTGCCGCGCCGGGGCTGATGTAAATTGCACATCCTCCGGCACAAAGAGGATGTCAAGTTGTCAGAAAGTCTGGTCTAATATTTTCCAACACACAATCTTCAGTCCTGTTATAACTGGCTCCACTTCAATCTATGTGGGCTTTTTGACCTTGGTTTCCACTGTTCTCTGTCACCAATACCTGCCGGCTGGTGCTAAGTTTGGCTAATTTTCTGTTGAGCTTGATTTCTCTCGTTGTAGGTCAATTGTATATGTTCAATATTGGACCCTGTGATAACTTTTGACTTCAATAGATGGGATCAACACAGATCTCCAGAAAGTTGAAATAATTCACATGTTGCTCCCCTCTTATTTGCTAATTTCTCGACTCAGGCTGTAATCAGTGTAACTTTATTCCAGCTTTACCTAAGTTGGTAGGATCACTGAAAGAATGTTTAAAAGGTTACAGTTTTCAGCCAGAATGGATGGAATGCTACACTGAAGCGGGATCAATGTACAAGTAGGAGTCAGCTGGATTATGTCCAACATGTTGAAATTATTCTGCCTGCAAGACAGAGACAAGTCTAAACACTGTCGTTTATCAGGGACAAGCCCGAACTGTGTAGCCAATTGTGCCGTCGTTGTACATCCAACAAGGAGAAGTGAGCACCTGTCTGTCCATGAAGGGCACCTGCTTTTTGGGGATCCATCATTTTGCACACACTGCAGGTTTGCAGCAAGTAATCCTGTCCTCACCACACATGCTCCTGACTCGATTAAAGACTCACTGCTTTCACCCCAGTGGCTCAGCAAATGCAGCTCAGAATGATTGTGCCCAGACATTGATGTCACACTGAAAGCAACAGTTTATTGGTTTGTTCGAGGACCCTCATAAACATCCTGTTCGTACTGTTAACTTTCATTCATATCTTGTGGCAGGAACATCTCAGGATGCAACAGATGAGTGTATGAGTGTATTTTTCCCCCACTTGTAGGGAGTGCTGCAAATGCAGGTTCAGTCTTGTTCCTGAAGCATGAATCATCAGAGTTTACTCCTGAAGGTGAAACCTCAAACTGTGGCCGAAGACAAAACATGCTCATGACAGCAGTGAATATTAGGACCAGACCCGACCAGATGGGAAAGTTACGGGCCCACAAAAGAGGGCAATCACAGAGTGAGTGTAAAACAGAACCTGATGAGGGGAGTTGCTGCCCGAGTGGTAATATCACTGGGCTGTTAATCCAGAAACCCAGGCAATGGGCTGGCGACCCAGGTTTAAATCCCACCACAGCATTTGGTGGAATTTGAGTTCAATAAAAATCTGCAATTAAGAATCTAATGATGTCCAACAAACATCATCAATTGTCAGAAAATCCTGTCTGGCTCACTAGTATCCTTTAGGGAAGGAAATTGCCATCCTTAACTGGTATGGTCTACATGTGACCCCAGACGCACAGCAACGTGGGTGACTCTTAACTGCCCTCTGGCCATTTTGGGAAGGGCAATAAATGCTGCCTGGGCAGCGATGCCCTCATCCTGGGAATGAATATGAGGCAGTTAAAGGGGCTGGCCCATCAGGAGCATGGGAAACAGGGTGGACTGACTTCCCGTGCTCTCCTCTATCAACACGAAATATCTGTGATCCCATTGACCGAAAATGCTCTAAAACCAGCATGCACCATCTGTCACTCCCACTCAGTGACAAAAACAATATAAGCCTCTTCCACAGTGA